>NC_058131.1:197030433-197051895 GCF_016433145.1 Gracilinanus agilis | reverse complement strand
TAGTCCATCCCCCTTGGGCCTTCTTAAATTGTTGGAGAATTTTCTTTTCTGCCAAACTGAACTCTAATTCACTGTTATTTCTCCCTTAGCTTCCAGTTCTGCTGTCTGGGACCCAAGCACAGCAAGTGTGCTCTCTCCTCCACAGGAAATTTTTTCAAATATTTGAAGATTCCTACTAAATATTCTTCCATCTTAGCTAGATATCATCCCTTTCTTTCTCTCTCTCTCAATCTCTCTCTCTCTCTCTCTCTCTCTCTCTCTCTCTCTCTCTCTCTCTCTCTATCTCTTTCTCTCTCTCCCCCTATCTATCTGCTGTCTGTTTTCTCTCTCACACACACAATAGATGTGATTTTTTTGAATTGTTGATATTTGAATTGGTAAGTAGAGAGGAGATTTTGAAGGACTGGACAAATGTCAGTCTGTCTTTCAAATATCAGACTTAGAAGTAGATGTTATTGTTTCTTGAACAAATTATAAAAAAGTTTGGTTAAAAGGAAAGTTTGTTAGCACTGAGGAAAGGAAATGGTAATCATTAAGTATTTTCATAGTTTCAAAAAAAATGGGCAAGTAGTTTCATATCATTAAAGAGGTAGTATGCTGGTACAGTTGGGCAAGTTGGGGGGGGGGGAAATCATAACATTCAAAACAACTGTGCATGCAAGAGGCTATATATATGATGATTAAGGTTGTAGAGGGATGCTATCAGGAAGATGCCATATGTCATGTTTCAGTTCAATGCCAGATGCTTAAAGGATACTCTGGGCTCCTTGAAGCAGGTACATCTATGCATAAAAGCTTTTTCTGCATATTCTGTGCAAGTTCAGACTTTTGTGGCCAAATTCCTGGGTCATAGAGCCATGAACTGCAATAATAAAGTCCAAAACTTGATGGATGCCAGGAACAAAGAGCAACAGGGAAAGTAACAGCTGGAGTCCTGAGTGACCAAGTGTTTTGATGACCTTATGCATTTCATTGCTACTATGACAAGGAAGTTGAAGGTTTCCATGACTTATAATAAAAAATGAGTCATGGTCAATGTTAGGGATAGGATGTTGGCTTTGTTAAATGCTCACTTCATATCTACCAGGAAAATGATTGATCCATTTCCCAGAGATCATAAAGCAGCAGCTTTGTGGTCAGTACCAAATGAAAAAGGAATACAGTTGGATAGGGTTATCCTCTTCTATCTACGAGTCTGAGATTAAGTATGTGTGTATGGTGAGGAGAAGGGAGAAAATGGTACAGGTAAGGAAAGAAAGATGGAAGAAATGACATTATTTGAGTTGGAATTCTGTGAGTTCTCTGATATTTCTACTCTATAGTTAGGATTAGGTTTGTGTGAGTTGTTAGCTTGGACTCTAAGAGCATAAAAGTGAAATCTTCCTCTAAGTTTCTAAGTCAGTCATTCAGTAAACATTTATGAAGCTCCTACTATATGTCAGGCACTGTGCTAAGCCCTTAAGATACAAAAATGAAAAAGAAAGATAATTCCTGCCCTCAGGGAGTTTACAATACAACAGGAGAAGAAACACAGAAAAGGAAGGTGAAAAGCTGGGGGCAGCCACCTTCCCAGAGCGAAGAAAGGACATTATCCAGCATGGGTACATTGTAGAGAAGTTCCAATGAGTGAGGTTGAGTCAGAAATGAAGAAACGCTTCTGGTTGGTGTTCTTTCTTAAAGGGAGTTTTTACAAGGACATCTTCATTCTACCCTCTACTCAGTGTGGAATAGAGTATTGTAGTGTGAGTACCAAGAGTGATATGATCTTGCAAGATGAGGATTTCAATGAGATTATGCAATTTATGAAGTTCAAAGGAGTGAGATATAAGATGGATCGCCTGGGTACCCTCCTTCAATAGCATCTTATGTTGGTGAAGGGAGAAGAAATTTCAAAAGCTCTGTTTCCTTTACACAAACTTCTCTACTGCTGCTTAGAATATCATTTACTGCTCTTTTACTGAAAGGCAGAAGAAACACAGATCCCCTCCACCCCCCAGACCCACCAAACAGTAGCTAGATGATGCAGTATACAGAGTCCCAGGCCTAGAGGCAGGAACATCTCAGTTTAAATTCATATTCAGACTTTACTCACTATATGACCGTGGTCACAACCTCTAATGGCTTCACTTTCCCCAACTGTAAAATGGGGATAATAACTAAAATGGGGATAATAACTCTACCTACTGCTTTGGGATTTTGTGAGGAGTAAATAAAACAATATTGTAAAGCATTCATCATAGTGCCTAGCACATATTAAGTACTTTATCGGTGCTTATTCCCTTCCCACTAAAGATAGAAGTTGCTACATGCTATTAAAAATGAGAATGTCTCTTTTTGCCTGCAGAAGTCTCTTCCTTAAGGGTCCAGTAGATCAAAGGTATTAGACTGCCAAAAGGCTGCATGCGAAAAGAAACACTCCCAGCATACAATCTGAATCAGATTAAAATGTAATTGGGAATATTTAACAAAACAAATAAAAATATAATAGAACATGGATAATGTTAACAAGTGGTTTTGAGTCAATAAGCTGGCAATAAAGATCCTTCAACTGTTGGTTTTTTCCTGTTTTTGTTTTGACACTACTCTATCATATGATTGACCTAGGAAATATCTTCTATAAAACATGACAGAATATAATACCTGAGGGAGCATCTAAGTGCCTCAATGGATTGAGAGCTAAGCCTAGGGACAGGAGGTACTGGGTTCAAATCTAACCTCAGATATTTCCTAGCTGTGTGACCTGGGACAAGTTGCTTAACCCCCATTGTCTAGTCTTTACTGCTCTTCTGCCTTGGAACCAATACACGGTATTGATTCTAAGATGGAAGGTAAGGGTTTAAAAAAAGGAATATAATGCCTGACTGAGGTATTGTCTTTAGTAGAAATTAATTATTCAGGGGGCCCTCTTGTGAAGAGGGAGAGATAGGAAAACAATATCTTCTCTGGAGCTAGACAGGTTACAAGGGAAAACTTAGGTGAAATGCCTAAAAAAGCAGGGGAGGCAGCTGGTGTCTATTACCCAATTATCTTTGTCTGTTTGTGCTTTCTCAGCAATATGCTGAACCTAACCTTATACCAAGTTTTATATTGCATAGGACCCTGTTCTCCTTATAGCAATTTCTTGCTAAATTCAATTAATATAGCTCCTTCCCCACTAAGTTTTAAAGGCTATGCATTTTTTAAACTCCTGTCCATCCTGAAAGAAAGGAACATATTATGTGCTCTAACCTTGTTTTTGTTTTTGTTTTTGTTTTTGTTTTTGTTTTTTGATGGAGTCACTGCATTTTTAGATAAGGGGATTGCCACAGATTACCTCTTGGACTCACTGAGACATTTAATAACCAAAGTCTCCTCCCAAATTCTCTATTTCTGTTGATGATATCATTATCTTTCAAGGTACTCAGTCTGGAAACCTTAGAGCTATTTTAACCCTTTCATTCCTCATACCCCAAAGTAG
This sequence comes from Gracilinanus agilis, assembly GCF_016433145.1. Taxonomy (NCBI): domain Eukaryota; kingdom Metazoa; phylum Chordata; class Mammalia; order Didelphimorphia; family Didelphidae; genus Gracilinanus; species Gracilinanus agilis. The sequence goes on along the minus strand of NC_058131.1, from coordinate 197,048,438 downwards.
TTAAATCCTTTTCTTTTTTTATTTATTTTTATTTTTTTTAAACCCTTAACTTCTGTGTATTGGTTCCTTGGTGGAAGAGTGGTAAGGGTGGGCAATGGGGGTCAAGTGATTTGCCCAGGGTCACACAGCTGGGAAGTGTCTGAGGTCAGATTTGAACCTAGGACCTCACGTCTGTAGGCCTGATTCTCAATCCACTGAGCTACCCAGCTACCCCCAGTTAAATCCTTTTCAAGCCATCCCTGCTATGACTTTAGAAGCTATCACCTCTTCTTCATTTACTCTACAAATATCCTGGTTCAAAACTTTATTACTACACCTTTAGACAATTCTAAGATCCTTCTAAATTTTTTTTTTGTTTTCAGTCTCTCTATTTCCACTTCATTCATCACTTATATGCCAACATAGTGCAACAAATATATAAGTTTTATTATGCCACTTTCTTGATCAAAAGTTTTGGCTGACTCACTATTGCCTCAAATGCTAAAATATTAAGTTCTTAACCTAACATTTAAGACAATTCACGGTATGCTTCCAGCCTACCTTTTCTTTCTTATTTCCCATTAAGTTCATTCCCAAAGCCAAGAATGGATAACTGATAGATTAAAGGAAGAATCAAAATAACAAAATACTTCTATAGGCTTATATTTGATCTGTAATCTGGTATAGTCATACCAAATATGGAACTGCATCTTCAGTCTATTTGGTTATCTGGCCACTGATATAACATTTTAGCAAAGTATGTTGGCAAATAGCAGAGAACCCAGAGAACAACAAATAGGATGGTTAAAAGTCTCAAGATAAGGTAATGTAAGTAAGGTTGAAGCAATTAGAAAAGAGAAGGTCTAGGTGGGCATAATACTTATGTTCAAATACTGAAATATCTGTCATAAGAAGGAGAAATAAGGATTGTTTTCTTGACCCTAGATGGCAGAACTAGAAGCAATAGACAGAAGTTATAATGAATCAGAATCCAATTCAATGAAAACAACAATTGCAGCTGAACAAAAGTGGAATGTGCTGCCTCAGAAAGTCACAGTGTTCCTCCCTTCATTTGAGGTCATTAGGTGAAGGCCAGATAGTTACTTTGGAGAGATTTAATTGAGGGTTTTCCTAATCAGGGGTAGGTTGATAGAGATAATCTCTAGATTCTTTTGAGCTCTGACATTCTGTGATCCTTTTTAGAAGCACATGTTCCTTCTTCCAGAGAGGTTAAGCTAGATGACCTCTGAAGTTCCTTCCAACTTGGAGGTTTCCATGATTCTATTTAAAAACTGTTAGACTCTTAATGTTTTTTAAATACTTCAACATAGAAATTGTAATGTTATAGATCTAGTTCTCTTATCCAATATCTCCAGTGTTTTTCTGATCCTTTTCTTTCCTAGCACAGAATATTTTAAGGTCTGTTTATTCCCCCTGCCTTGTTTCTCCCTTCAACATTCTACCCTTTACACAGCTGCCAATGTAATTTCCTTATGTGCACATCTGGCCATATCATTACCATATTCAATAACCTCCACTAGCTCTAATGCCTCAAGGGTAAATATAAACTCCTCTATTTGACCTTTACAAACCTTTCCAACTTGGTTACAAGCTACCTTTTCAGTCTTGATATACATTATTTATTTTCTTGTACTAATGTTTTTTTTAGTCATTCATCGATTTTGAAGAGGGGCAGTGACATCACAGGGTGAATGGAATCTAAGTGAGGTAGAGTTGCACAAAGTTACCAGTCTCTCTTTCTCTTCCAGAGTCATGGAAGTCCAATGGCAAGACAGAAGTTGGAAAGACTGGCAATGGCTTGGGACGCATCTTGGCATCCCGATGTATGACTAAGCTCTACAGTATAGCCAAACTGGCTTTACATCTATTCTTAAACATTGTATTCCATCTCCTGAATCTAACTTTTCACTGTGTCCCCCTAATCTTGGAATGTTCCCTCTCTTCCTCTGCCAGAGTACTTTTCCATCAAGATGAAGCATAAATATTACCTTTGACACAGATTTTTTCTGATATATCTAACCACAAGTACTCTCCCTCCCTAACTTGTGTTTAATCCCCTGGCTTTTAGATATTTTAGATTTTGTTCCATTTATACACCATTCTTTGTACACTTATCTATATACACATTTACTGCCTCAACAGAATAAAAGCTCTTTGATAGAAGTAGCGATGAGAATCTAGCAATGTATTTACACATAGTAAGTACTTATATGTGCTTGTTTGATAGATTATTGATTGATTTTACCATTACAAGGAAACCTTGAAGTACACTTCTAACTTAGGATGAGAAACTGATAAACAACCATCCTCAATTACATCTTTATCTCTAATACCAGTGGAGCTCACTGTTGTATAATTCAAAAAATGGGTGGCATTTCATACTTAATTCTGTAATAGACCCCTTATGCATTAGATGGTTTAAAAAGACGCAAATCGATTGTTCTTACACTGTTCTCTTTGTATTCTCTGTGTTGTGACTAACTGACAGGGATTAGTGGGTCCCACTGCTTGGTAGGATAAACATCAAAAAACCCCCAGGGTTCCTCTGACTTCATTCGTTTCACATTATACTCCTTCACTGATAGTAGTTATAGCTGTGTCTTTCCAACAAGACTGTTCCAGTGAAGTAATGTTCTAATTTTAAGAGAAAGTAACCTATGTTGCCAAAGACAATCATAATCCCACAGCACATCATAGTAAGCGTATGCATTAGCACGGGGATGTGTACTTGCCAGATGTTCAGTGAGAGGCAAAGTTGAATCACTTCCTGAAGCAAACAGTTAGAGTCTTTTTTTCTGTATAAAACATTTCATCCAAAATAACTTCAAAAACTTGGACTATCATTCACATGTGGGGCTCTTGAATGGCACTAGAAATGTTTTCCTACTACAGAGCAAAATGTTAATTAACTAGAATGCTTGGGAAAGGATTAAATAAAATCAGACTAACCACTATTTCACTATTTCTCACTTCCATAGTTTCATTTATTCTGTTCAATATTCTTAAAATATCCTTTTTGCCTGCCTCTGGTTTCTAAACACAGCTCAAATTCTACATCCTCCAAAAGGTGCTCACTTTACTTCTTCCTTGTGATAAATGAGCTTTCCTTCTTCATAACTCCTTTGGCATTGTGTAGGTCCATAATGTCCTTTATGATCAGTTTTATGTTATTGTTGTATGTATGTATGTATGTATACACACCTATATGTAACATATAAAATTTAAAATATATGTAATGTATGTCTATACTTGTCTATCTAGAACAGTGGTTCCCAAACTTTTTTGTCCTACTGCCCTCTTTCTAGAAAAAACATTACTTAGCCCCTTGGAATTTAATTTTGTTTAAATTTTAATAGCAATTAATAGGAAAGATAAATGCACCTGTGGCCATCACTGCCTCCCTGGATCACTGCAGCACCCACCAGGGGGTGGTGGCACCCACTTTGGGAATCACTGATAGAGTATATGAATAAAAACTTACCAACTGAAAAAGGGATAAAATCTATGCGACAAGAGGCAGCACGTATAATTGTAAATACTGAAATATGTTCTTTGTGAATACACCATAACTCCTGACAATTTTGAAATGATAGGGCCTATTGTTTTATATTCTATAATTTTTAACACAAGACTGTATCTTTTTGTTTCATATTTGTAAAAAAGAATTGGTTTCTCACTGGTCAAAAGAACTGATGAGGGAATTCCTTCTACCAAAGTAAATCAACAATTATTCTACAATTTACAATCTTACAAAGTTTCTGGGCCACTGAGAATCTAAGTGACTTTTCCAGGGTCAGTCAGTCCATTACAGAAGTGAAATTTAAACTCAAAAGTTTCAGGCTGATATTTATTCATTATACTGTACTCTCTTACCTACACAAAAGTATTTTTAAAAAGCATTAAAAATCAGTTACACCTAATCAATCAAAAAGCATGTCTTAAAATTTTACCATGTGCCAAGCACTGAGCTAAATGCTCGGTATAGAGAGACAAAGATGAAACAGTACCTACCTCAAGAGCTTATTTTCTAAAGGGAAAACACACACACACACACACACACAATCAATGTAAGTATATACAAGATACTTAAAAATGAAATAGATTCAAGACAGCATTAGAAGGAAAATCATTACCACCTGGGGTGGGTACAGAAATGGTTTTCTGGAGAAGACAGTAATTGAGCTGAAAAACAAGTATTCCAAGTGAAAAAGGTAAAGATGAGAGTATTCCAGATATTAGGGAGAACCACTATAAAGGCATAGAGATTAGAGTTGGAGACAAATAAACCTATCTGGTTTCAACCTTACCATCTTCCTTCTAAAGTCAATATTAATGTACAAATTAGATGTCTTTAATGACCAAGGATAGATGAGTGTCCCTAGGTCACCTAGTAGAAATTAATTGTTTTAGACAGAGAAAATATATAATAGATTGATCTAAATCTGTAGGGAATCCAGTATACATGTCTAAGTTTTTAATTAGTAAGGAATATCAGCTTGTTTTCTTATCAAGAATGGTTTTCCTCTAAAGAAATGAAAAGTAATCCAAGTAATTTATAATTCAGTCAATTATGTGATATTTAGTTAAGGCTTTGTTTTTTTAATAGGGTGGCCCTAAAGTCTTATTTATTTTTTAGCAATAACCTAAAATTGCACTAAAACTTTTGGGACACTTTCTATATTACTTTGGAAAATGGCATGGTTGCTGCTCCATAATTAAATGCAGAGGAAGAGATGCAATACAGAAACATGGAAGTATGGTACAAAGCGGTAAGATGAAGATAGGATACAATTCAAGGAAATTTTGGGAAAGAAGAGATGACTTCTCTCTTGTGTATTAGAGAGACCTTCATGAAATTAAAAAAAAAGTGGCTCCCAATTTGGATCATGAATAATTTCAACTGGTTGAAATGAAGAGGTAATGCATTTCAGGTCAGGAAGTTGTGTAGTACAATCAAAAAGTAATAGACTACACAGGTTCTTGGGACAGGCAAGGGCAGGAAGGGATCAAGGAACAATATGGCTGGACTCTGTGGGAATAAAATGGAAGTAATTTAAGGGTAGCAAGAATACTGGAGTTAAACAATGAAGCATCAGAAATGCCACGCTAAGAAGTTTGTATTTAATTCTGCAGACAATAAAGCACAATTGAAGATATATGAACAAGGGAGTGAATTAGGTGGAACAGTGCATAGGAAGATGATTTTTGCAGCATCATAGAGGATTGATCACCAGGTAGGGACTTTCTTTATAGGAAAAGATACTCTACACCAGTGGTTCCCAAACTTTTTTGGCCTACTGCCTCCTTTCCAGAAAAAATATCACTTAGCCCCCTGAAAATTAATATTTTTTAAATTTTAGTAACAATTAATAGGAAAGATAAATGCACAAGTGGCCATCACTGCCTCCCTGGATTGCTGCAGCACCCACCAGGGGGCAGTAGCACCCACTTTGGGAATCACTGCTCTACACAAAGGAGAACATATTTATTGATGTGGACTACAATTCTTAAATAATATTCCCTTGTTACATTCTTTGTTTTATAGATCATCTACCTTGGCTCAAAAATAGTTAAAAAATGCAATGTGGTGTGTTATACCAGAAATAATCTTGTACTGTGAAAGATAAAGGATAATTTGTTAACTGTCTTCTTCTTATGTCTGAGGCTCCTTGACATATATGATGAGTTTTTTTAAAAAGATTTCCATCCATATGGCAGTGGAGTAGATTGTGGTAAAGTGGAGTCCCACATTCAGATATCATAGTTACTGAATGACTGATTAGACTGTTACTTTAGAAAACCACTTAATTATGAAAATGGAAAAATAACAACCTTCTCTAGAGGAAGTGATCAAGCTTTCTTACTAGTAATATGAAAAATAATGTTATTTGAGAAAATTAGTGAATACAAATATATACAGGTAAAATACATATATACACATTTATATGCTATGCATATATGTACACATATATACAATTAAATAATACACCAATATTCAGCCATTTTCCAGTGATTGAACATATAGGTAATTTCTAGTTCATGTTTACTATCTCAAAAGACATAATACAGATATATATCTTGCAATACTTTTTATTAACTCATGTAAACTGCTCATACATATAAAGGAAAGCTAGTATTATATGATAAAATTATTCTATTAATATGTGAATCTATTAATAGTATAACATAATATATGAACTCTATATATTTATAGAATCCTTTATCATATAACACAGGATTATACTGATAATTCATGTATTATAAATAATACTATATAGTTATAAAATTATGTTATTGTATAATATTAGTTACATATGAAAATATATGGACATGTATGAATATATATAAACCTATGGTAATTATATATAATAAAATATAAATCATATAATTTTATATGATTAAATTTATCATATAGCAGTGGTATAATATTTTATAATATTAAATAACAAAACATATATATTTATAGAATCATTTTAATACATTGTACAAGATATGTACAGCATTAGATGAGACATATTTGTATTATGCTTTCTTATCACAGACAAGAATGAGAAATTACTTATAGTTCACCTATTAGAGAATGGCTAAATAATATGATAAATATATCAAGGGAACATAGTGTTGTTAAAATAAGAAATATGAGAAATATAGAAAAAAATGGGAAGGAAAATTTTAAGAGACATACAATGAAATTAATGTGACCAAGACTCTATGCATGTATATGTGTGCATGTATATATGTATTAATACATACATACACACATATAGTTATGTCTTCCTCATCAAGAATTTCCCAGTTATAGTTTTGAAATATCAAGGGTCAGCATTAGAAATTAAGTGGAAATTTGGGGGGAGTTTTCCAGAAACTACATATGACATGCAAAGGCCAGCAGATGGCATAGAAAAGGTTTAGAAACTCAGAAATACATATTTAACCCAACATCTATAATAAGGTACTATAAATGCCCCAGAAAAGAAAAAGAAAAAAATATAGAATTCTCTGGTAAGAAAGGAGGTGCAAAAAATTATATGTGGATTTTCCAGATTGCAGGAGTGCTTATACCCCTAACCCCTACAATGTGGAAGAGAAGAATGCATATATCGTTATTTATATATATGTAAAGAAAAAGTTAAACAAGAAAGGAGAGAAAAGAATAATCATTCCTAGAAGTGTTTTTTAAATAAAAAAAGTTAACTTGATTCTTCTTTGTCAAAGGCTGTAAGTTTAGCATATGACGGTGTCCTTTGTTTTATATGTTTATCTGATTGGTTTTCCATGAAAATTACTAAGTTTATATTGGAAGAATAACAATATTTTAAAGAGGCAAATGTAGCTTAATGATAGAGTCCTGGGTCTGATTTTAGATTTTGCCTCTGACACTTATTAGCTATGTGATCTTAGGCAAGTCACTTCTCTCTGGGCTTTAATTTTCTCTTCTTTAGGCTAAGTCCCTTGATCTCAATGACAGCTAAGGCATAATGCCAACAGCAGCATTATTTGTGACCACATACTGAGGGAAGAAGAAATGCCTCAAGAAACTTTGGCATTTAAAATAAAACCCCACCGATCCAGCCCTTGTTCAAAATCTGTATTTCAGAATCCTTACCTTCCTTCAAAGCATATCCCAGAAGTCATTTTTTATTGGAAGTTTTTCTGACAACTCCCCACCTAACCCCCTCTAACCCTTGCCTTTTTCAAATTATCTTTTAAACTACTTGGCTATATACTTATTGTATGGCTCTTTAGAGATATAGGTTATTTTTGGTCATTCTTAGCACATAGTAAATGGTGAGGTAAGATGAATTGAGGATAACTACAACAGGTGACCTGAACTTTAAAAAGTTGTTTATCTGGGGATGTCGCCCATTCCCCTTGTACTTCAGGCACAGAATTCCACAGTGCAACAGAATGTTTTATAAATTCACACCCCTACCTAGATTTGTGTTCATATAGCCTTCTGGAGACTAAGGCTTTCCTTCTCTGGAGTTCCCTGGTTGTTCTCTCCTTGCTCTCTCCTAGAGCTTCTGAGCTGTGACCACTTTATTGACAACACTTTCTGGTTGCTCTCCTAGCTCTCAAATGGATCTGCAGAATCACAAAGTTGCTCAGTGTGCAAAAACTGTGTGGATATGATATATGCTCAACCTTCCCTTCCTCTGGAGCCCAATTTTCCTTTAACCATTGTATCCTTGATGTGCATGGAACACGAATGCCTATGCTTAGCATTAGCATTAATTCTTTCTCAACTTTCTTTCCTTTCTTTTTCTCTTACCTTATCTTTTGTGTTAGAATCACTACTGTGAATTGGTTGCATGGCAAAAGAATGGTAAGGACTAGGCAATGGGGGTTAAGTGACTTTTCCAGGAATCACATAGCTAGGTAGTGTCTGAGGTCCAATTTGAACCCAGGGCCTCCTTCTCTAAGCCTGTCTCTCAATGCACCAAGCCACCTAACTTACCCCCTATCATTCCTTTTCAAGTTTCCTTTCTCTTATAATCACAAGACCAGGATTTACCTGAAGAAGCTAGCTGGCAGAAGGTAAAGAATGTTGAATTTAAGGTCAAGAAAATATAAATTCAAATCCTTCCTTGGACTCTTACTATGTGACCTGTGGATTTTAAAATTAATATCAGCAGAATAATAGCAGCAAAAGGTATTTTGGGACCAGAGGGTCAGAGTTCAAAACTTTTCTCTGCTACTTCCTGCTTCTGTGATAATATCTCAGCATCTCAGAGAGTCAATTTACTCATCTTTAAAATAAGAAATTGGATTAGATTACTTCTAATATCTCTCTTAGCTCTAAATGTATGATCTTAAACACTTGTAGATTGATTGATCCTCTGATTAACTTGTTGGGTGACATTGGTAAGTCATTTAGATTCTCTGGATCTCGTTTTTCTCATGTAAAATGAGAGCTCAAAGTAGATGATTTCTGAGATATCTCCTTGATAAAATTCTTGAATATCTGAGTTAGGATGCTGAAATTACAAATAGATTTATAACACCCACTGAAGTCAAGGACTATTTTATTTTTGTCTCTGAATCAAAAAGACATAATTTAGTGTTTGGAGCTTAGTAGGGACTTAATATGTGAGTATTCAAATTTAATTAAATTCATGTAGGTTTTGACTTTTCTCCAAGTAAATGACAAAGTGATAGCATAGCAAGTTTAGGACTCAGTTTTATTATGTTTTAATAGTCTGAATTTAAAACCTTTAAAAGGAGACAGTTCTTTCCTCTTCTTGTAGTGAGAAGAAACTGTTTCTCTTCATTCCAAAAAATAGAGAGGCCTTTATAACCCAGGGAGACAGTTAGATGGTGTCGTTTCCTAATCTGGCCTTAGGATATTGAAATAGTGTGACTTTTGCAGGTCTATAAATGACTTGATTCTAAATGGAGTAAGTTCAAACATCTCTCCAAAGTAAATTTTGCTCTTATCATCGTGGTAAAGGGGAGAATGGACCATGATGTAGTTGCAGAGGCAATAGACTAGACATCAATAGACCTAGGTCTCAGATTTACCAGCAATTATTTGTGTGACTTCTGCTTCAGAACTGTAACAAGAGCAAGTTAAATGAGGTAATTGCCTCTGGGTTCACAAAGCTGAGAGAAATAAATAAAACTGTCTTCCATTAACCCAAGTTCACCATGCCCACTAGCCATTAGTTCTGTGTGTGTGTGCAGAGGTGGGTGGTGGTGGTGGTAGTGATTGAGCAGTAGAGTTGTATATTTTTTATCCTATTTTTCTCATCTATTAAGGAATTTGAAAAAAAGATGGTCTATATAGTCTCTACTTAGTCTAAATCTTATTTCAAAAGTAAAAAGAAAGAAGGAAAGAAAAAATAAGGAGGGAAAGGAGAAGAAAAAGAAAGGAAGAAGGGGAAGAAAGGAAGAAAGGAAAGAAATAAACAAAGAAGGGAAGGAAAAAAGAAAGAAAAAGTAGAAGAATGAGGGAGGAAGGAAAGAAGTGAGGAAGGAAGGAAGGAAGAAAGGAAAGAATACAGCTGAGAAACTGAAACTGAGAATGGTCAATCAGTCAGTGAGTCCATTAAATATTTGTGTTTTTTCTTTGTCAGATAGCAGGCTAAGCCTTGAAGGTGCAAGCAAAGGTAAAAACCAGTTCTTTCTTTAGGGAAATTGCATTCTAATGGAGAAGAAAACATGTAAATAGCTAGATGTATTCAAGTTATGGAGAAAGTAGATGGAAGGTAGTCTCAGAAGGAAAGGCACTTACAGGGACTTTGAGGGTGAGTACAAAAGGCCTTCTATATAAGTTGGGATTTGAGATTTTTGATAGAAGGCATGGAAGCTGAGGCAAAAGTGAATAAGAAGAATATTCTAGGCATGAATCAGAAGATGGAATATTGACTTGTAGGAATATCAGTTAGGCTAGAGGAAGATGTCAAGTATTGAATAACAAAAATGTCAAAGTAGGAGAGAAGAGGTGGTGAAGAATTTTAAATGACAAAGAACTTAGATTTTGTATGACATAAGGAGACACTATAGTTTATTTCAGTGCTCAAAAAAAGCTTTTGCAAGAAGACCACCATGAAGATAAATGTAGCTTATTTCCCAATACCTATTGCAAAGATGAGAAGGTAGAGAAATTGTATTAGGAACTTGGTAATTCTCTGAATTAAATCAATATATACTTCAATATTTGGTGACTGGTGTATAAGGGAGCATAGGAAGAATGGAGAAAAATATGTTCTGCTTCTCTAGCTTCTTGGAAAGAGCTTCCCTTCCCTCCTTTTCTCTTCTTTTCCCTGTTTTTGTTGTAGGAAAATAAATGTAAAGTACTTTGAAAACCTTGAATCTCTAAGTGCTAATTATTATGAATCTTATTATAATCTTATAATATTTCCACAGAAACTGGAATGGTTTTTAATGTTTCTACAGAAATTCCTTGCTATATACCATTATTCCAACATCATATTTAATTTTTTTCAAGAAGAAATCCTATTTCTCTTTTTTTTCATTATTTTAATACATTTAAGCCTTTGAGCTAACATATAAAGACAGCACAGGAAGATAAAGAATTAGAGAACTTTTGTTTCACATAAATGTCACCAACAGATGTGTGTGTGTGTGTGTGTGTGTGTGTGTGTGTGTGTGTTGGGGAAGAAACCTACGCTCAACATTTTCTAAATATCTACTTCATCAGTTTTCCAGATACAGCACAGGCCCCAGAGTCACGAATATCTAATGTCCATGGCTGTGGGTGGGTGATTCATAAGTCTGTTAATAAATCAGATTCTGCCACTGCTCAATTTGAGGGCTGATGAGATGCAACCTCTGTTTCTAGTTACCTCAATGAATACTCAAATAACACAGAATGGAGTCTGAACAATCCATTAAAACTGAACTGTTGCAATGTGCCTCACGTAACACTAATGAAAATAAATTAAACTTGGAGACGGAATTTTTGATAACCAAGAGGAAGAGAGTAGATTTTTCTTTTTGTTAGTGGTTATTCAGGGCTTATGTTAACATGTAACCAATGTTGCTGATACCATATAGGCTCATCCTCATGAAAATAAGGCAATTAGATTTGTAATTTTGACATGTAAAAAATGGAAATTGAATTATTCTCTTCATCTAGCACAGTCCTTCAATTTAAACTGAAGAAATATCATTTAAAAGCTTTTTAATGGATTGATTTTTATAACTAAAAAGACTTCAAAGTTGTAAAATTTTACATGATCTGCAATTAATTTCTTCAAATGTATCAAAATCATGTTTTTGTCCAAGGTCATTCAGGTAGTAAGTATTAGAGTTGGTATTTGAATCTAGTTTCTAAGACTGCAAATTGTAATGGAGGATTATTAAGAATGTAATCTAAATGGTTTTGTGTGTTCACACTGGGTTGAAGGAGAAACAGGAATGTCTGATGGTCTGGACCAAACAGGATAGGAAGACCAGGGTTTACTGCCAAGCTGTTAATTGTCACAAGAATGGCAGTTTGGCCAACAGTCACTTAGCTCACCTAGATTAGGGTCTGGGTAACCAGCAGATGACAGGTAAAAGTTATAACAGTTTTAATTGAATAAACAAATAAACAAGGATGGGTATTAGGTATTCTACTTTTAACAGCTAAGGACAAACCACAAGATCAAGGGAGGGACTTAACTGTACTATTCTATTGACCTAAGCCAGGCAGGGCCCAAAGGAAGCAGTACTGAAGTCACAGGGAAAGCTCCTCCAAACCTGGTTCCAACCAAGTATGGTCAGCTCAGCAAAAGGGTCTGAGGATGGTTTTCAATTGGGATCTCACGGTAAATCCAAGGATGGTCTCAGGATGCCAGGAGCCAACTCCACCAGGACAGATGATCCAAGGTACCCAGGTAGGGAGAGAGAGTTTGCAATGCTGTCCACCAGATCACAAACCACTTCCCCACTTGGTTCTGCTCTGCAGGTCTGTTGTCCACTGCTGAAAGCCTCCACCTCTCTCAGGATCCCAGGGAATCTGGATGCAGTTTTCCCTAACTCTGAGTTCTCCCAGGGTTAGCAACAGTTATTTCCCAACCACTATGGAGTCTCTCTCAGAGAGCAAGAAGCACACTTCCTGCTTCTTCATTCCATCTCCGAATCCTCCAGCCCTTCCTGCTAGGTCCAACACTAATACTAAATTAATAACTAAATAACCCTCACAACAAAATCTAACATTCTTTCTCTGCTATGTTGACTTTTTATGTTGGACATAGTCTACAGCTTTATGCAGCAGAAGTAGAAATTGTAGGAGTCGGTGCTGCAGCAATAGATATCATTCCCTTATCTGCACTCATATACAGGAACCTCTGTATTAATGAAGTTTAGGAGATTTAACTACCTGATATTTTATTTAGATTAAGGTTATGTATACCATAAAGTCTTTTTTCTCACCTCATCCAAACTGCCAGAAGTGTCTCTGTTTTCATCTATTCCCTCCTCTGATTTTCTATTCCTTATTATTTGCCAAGATTAATCAATGAATCAACAAATATTTATTAAGCACTTTACTATGAGATGTTCATTGTGCAAAGAACTAGGGATACAAAGAAAAAATCCAAAACTTCCTGTTCTTAAGAAGCTTACATTCTAATGCAGGAGACATAATTTCATATATATATGAAATTATAGAGAATATGTGCAAAATAAATTCCACCTACATTCATTTTGATCCTCTTCTGAGATTTGGCTGTAATGATATTTTCTCCTCTCATTAATCATTAATCTGTCCTGTGCTGATTATTTTATTTCTGACTCAAAGAGGATGAGTTTTGGGGATGGTAGCAAGGCTTTGTTTTGTTTAATAAAATAATATGTGTTTTTTATTTTTATATCTAACCATCTTGGTTTAATAAAATAAATTACCTGTTGGTATCCGAAGCTTCTATTAGGATTTGAGGAAAGACTAAGTAGTAAGAATATAGATGTATTGTGAATACAGAGTTTTCCACATGTGTAGTAGGATAGAGAAAGAATAAAATGAAACAATAGATAGATGAAGAAATTAGGTGAAAGGAGAACTTAAAAAAAAAGGTTTTGGAGACCTGAACATGTTTGTTGAGAGATGGGATGAAATCTGTGAATAGAAAGATAATAGAAAAAGATGAGAGATAATAGGGAGTAAGCAAAAGTGGGAATAAGAGGAAATAAATCCTTATTAAATTTAAAAAAATCACTTTTAAGAAAATTTATGAGAAAATAGGAATGCCTGTTAATGAAAAATCCAGTAGGAGAGAATAGGCTGAAAGACACACTTAGAGAAGGAATGGCCTTGATAAAAACTAGATTCCACTTATACTTCTATGTCCAGTGAAAAAGAGGAGAAAGCATGTGGTGACACTAAAGTTGGCATAGCTCCAGAGTTGGTAGATGTTTCTAGTTTTCGAATAAAAAACTCTACTTGAACAAGAATTCCCATTACAATGTAACCAACCAAGTTGTCATCTAAATCTATTCAAAGGTGTCTTACAAGTGATCCATTTGACTTTTTGAGAGCTTTAATCTTGGGAATTTTTCCACCATTTAAGTCACTTCTCAACTTATTTCTCTCTATCTATTTACTGTCCCAAATTCTGTCTTCTGAGGCTAATTAATTCTGAATTAAGAATGAAAGGATATGAAGTAAAATCCAGACTCAATGACTTACATCTGTGTTAAAATAACAAATTATTTTACAAATTATTTCACCTCCATCAGTATCAGTTTCTTAATTGTAAAAATGAAGGTGTTGGACTAACTTCTTAAGATAATCAATGATCAATATATTTTAAAAAGTAAAAAAAAAAAAAGGTAATCAGTGATCCCAAGACAAATCAAAATGAATCACTAATACTTTGGTTGTCATTTTGTACTCAGATATGATCAATATTATATCTATAATGATAGTTTTTTATTTGCACATAAATTTGGTTTAAGTGAGGCAAGTTGGACAAAATCACCAGCCTCTCTCTCTCTTCTGGCGTCACTGAAGTCCAGTGGAAAGATAAAATTCAAGACAAGTAGTGATTGCTCAGGGTGCAGTTGATAACCATGGCTTCTTCCATGTCTTACCAAGTTGTAATAGCTTCACATCACCTGCTTCCACCATCTTCATGGCTTTTGAAACAATTTTTTTCTCGCCCACCCCTTCCATGGGACAATGTTTTCACATGTCTGAGATATTTATCTCCCCCCAACTCACCAACATGTTGAGGCCTGTCAGTTACCCTCAATCTGGTCTATTCTGTCTGTCAATAAGTTTTACTGAGGGGTGGAAACTGCATATGATAAAGTTTCTTGAAACCACAGATTAGAGCTAGGTGGCAGGTGAACACCAAAGGAGGAAAGCAGCCCATAAAAGGGCTAAGTCCTCATAGTAGAGTTATTTCCCTGAACACTTCATATACACCATATACACAATCTTTCAAATTGTTGAAAGCCATTTATTTTACAACTAACTCTTCTCTAGGCTAAATATCCTCCACTTGCTTCAAGTGATCCTCATATGACATGTTCTCAAAAATTTTATGCCATCATGATAATACCCTTCTAGATGCTTTCTTCTGTATCAGTCATTCTAAAAAGTAATACTCTTAATTGAATACAGTACTACAAATGTGGTCTGATCGGGGCAGAATATAGGAGAATTATCACAGAGCTAATCGTTGACAATATGTCCCTTTATGTAGCCTCAGGAAATGTTCTTTTCCCTACAATGCCACACTTGATTCAAACTAAAATTTTCAAAAGCGAAATTTTCAATTCGCTAAAATCTTTAGAGCTTTTAGAGGTCAAACTGGTATCTGCTCCTTTTCTCTCATGTTGAACTCGTAAAGGTGATTTTTTTTTGAAAACCAAGTATACTTCGAGAAGCTGATAGAATTCTTGGCAGATAGCTACCACCTTCTCAGAGTAGAAAGAGGGTGTTATCTATTGTAAGAAGGGAGATGTTTAGGGTAAAAGAAGAAGGGAAACAATTTTGGAATGATTGTTGAGATGAATGAGGTAAATCTTTGATAAATGTAGAGTGAAAGGATTTTTGATCACCAGGGATGGACCAGAGGAGGATTTTCCAGTGCTATATGAACTAAGGATATTCTACCTAATGGTACTTTTTCTTCAGTACTTTACTCTTTAGCTACATATTAAAATAAGCCTTCTAGATGTTTTTTTCTGTATCAATCATTCCAAAAAGTAATACTATTAGTTGAACACAGTACTGCAAATGTGGTCTGAATAAACCTCATCCAAGTTTCAAATGACATTCGTGTAGACAGGTTGTAATTATAAGTCTGTACCAATTTAGCATATAAATAAAGCCTATTGAATTACAATGTTTTGTGAGAAAGTACAAGAGGCAGAATTAAAAAAAGGAAAATAGCCACTTGCTTATGTAATGGATAATATTAATTTTAAGAGAGGATGAATATAAATTTTAACTTTTATTTGAGTATCAGATAATATTGAATTCCTTTTGTGTGCAAAAAAACCTAAGAGGCCATAGTAGCAGCTACCATCGAGTATTTGAAGGTTTGTTTTGAGGAAAATGAATTAGACTTGTTCAAAATTGAAGTTCACATATCAGAGAGAAGTATGCTTACATAACAGTTTGATTGGAAAATATCTATTAGTTTTAGTAGAATCCAAGTGCAGCAAAATAGCAACACACACACACACACACACACACACACACACACACACACACACACAGTGAAAGCCCTTTTAGGCTTTCTTAAGAGAGACATAATGTCAGGGACTTATGGAAGAAATTACTCTGCTTTATTCTTCCAAGATGGTACCAAAACTATAGAATTGTGTTCACTTTGGGAAAGTATATTTTATCTAGAGGAAGG
The DNA here is from genome assembly GCF_016433145.1 of Gracilinanus agilis. Lineage (NCBI taxonomy): Eukaryota > Metazoa > Chordata > Mammalia > Didelphimorphia > Didelphidae > Gracilinanus > Gracilinanus agilis. The sequence continues at coordinate 197,032,119 of NC_058131.1, read as the reverse complement.
TAACAGAGATAATAAAGGATCTTGAGATGATGCTACATAAGGATAGTTGAGAGAGAGAGAGAGAGAGAGAGAGAGAGAGAGAGAGAGAGAGAGAGAGAGAGAGAGAAGGAGAAAGAGAATAAAGAAAGGAAAAAGAGAATAAAGAAAGGAGAAAGAGAGGGGGGAAGAAAGGAAGCCTAAAAACATGCTTGACAAAAATAAGATTTTTGGATAAAAATTCGCATTATCTATCAGATTTATAAGTAGAACAATGTATAAATGAATAAGGGATAGAAAGGACTGTGAAATATAGAAGTAGAAAATTGAATTACATTTAATTTAAGAAGTTTTATATAAACAAAATGAATGCAGCCAAGATTAGAAAGAAAACAGAAAATTGGGGGAGACATTTTGTAGATAATTTCTTGGTTAGAGGTTTCATATAAAATATAGAAAGAACTTTGTCAAGTGCTATAAATATATTTCAAAAATTCATAAATTGTCAAAAAATGTTCATAGAAAATTTTGGATGAAGAAATCAAAACAATAGATAGACATAAAATTGCTGTAAGTTATTAATGATTAGAGAAATGTAAAACAAAACAACTCTGAGATATCACCTCACATCCATCAAACTAGATAAAATGATAAAATGATAAAAGGGCTGAAAGACAAGTGTTTGAGAGGATGTAGAAAAAATGGGGAGACTAATACACAATTAGTGAAACTCTGAACTGAGGCAGTAATTTTGGACAACAATCTGGAATTATGCCCCAAAAGTTACAAAACTGTTAATTTTCTTAAACCCAGAAATTCTATTATTAAGTCTTTTTGCCAACGTGATCAGACAAAAAAGCAAAAGAATATATTTATTCTAAAATATTTACAGCATTCTCTTTGTGGTGGCAAAGTACTGGAAATTGGGGGATTAAATAAATTGTGGCATAGGATTATTAGCCATAAGAAATTATGAGGAGGTTAATTTTTTAAAGAATGGATATCCCTAAATGAAATTATGAAAGTGGAGTAGAATCAAAAAACATTTTCTACAGCATCATAAATATTCTTTGAAAAATAACTTGTATATGCCCAACTCCAGAGAAAGAAGCAATAAATATAAACAAAGAAGATATTATTTTACTTATATATATTTTTGTATATTGTTTTTGTCAAATGATGCCTTCTCTAGTATAGGGAGGAGAGGAAGGGAGGGTAATACTTGGCAACTTTAACATAAACAAGTAAATCAATAGATTTTTTTAAAAGAAAGGAAGGGATGATGAAGATATTAAGCATTACTATGTGCCATCCACATGCTATGATACCAATATAAAATTGAGAGAGTCTCTCTTCTTGAAGAACTTACATTCTAATAGTGGGAAACAGAAAAAATACAGAAATAGTATCTAAGAAAGAGAATTTTGGTCTAGAGAATTAAAAATGCTGATTTAATCTCTAGGGAATTCAATTACCATGACCTTCCCATAAGCAAAGATGATATTGATATGAGTACTCTTCCAAGGTAGTAAATATCAGGAGGGGAGGTAGGGATGGGAAGACTTAGACAGATACAGAGGAGATGGCAATAAATCAGGGGTGGGTGGGAAGGTAGGCTTGAAAAGTGACCTGAAACAGCTAGATAAAGTGGGTTAAATATATGCCTATATATATATAGATATATAGATATATATGTGTATATATATCTAT
>NC_058131.1:196981550-197015469 GCF_016433145.1 Gracilinanus agilis | reverse complement strand
CAAAAAAAGGGAGGGGAGAAGAAGGGGGAGGGAATTCATAAGGCCTTTAAAAACAAAAAGAGGGGGGGAAATAAAGGAGGGGGTAGAAAGGGAAGTTAATCAAGGGAGGGGATAAGGGATAGAGGCTCAATACCAAACCACTGGTTTAAAAGGAAATAGTATAAGAAAAAGGGGGTAGGATTAGGGGAGGATTTGAAAATGTCAGCAAATGCACAACTGATGATTATAACTCTGAATGAGAATGGGATGAACTCACTCATAAAACGGAAGCAAATAGCAGAATGGATTAGAAACCAAAATTCCACCATATGTTGTCTACAAGAAACACATATGAGGCGGGTGGACATACACAAGTTTAAGGTTCAGGGCTTAAGCAAAATCTTTTGGGCATCAAATGAGAAAAAGAAGGCAGGAGTGGCTATTATGATTTCTGACAAAACCAAAGTAAAAATAGATATGATTTAAAAAGACAGGGAAGGTCATTACATCCTGATTAAAGGCAGTATAAACAATGAGGAAATAACACTGCTCAATATGTATGCACCAAGTGGCATAGCATCCAAATTCATAAAGGGGAAAATTGCAGAGCTCAAGAAGGAAATAGATAGTAAAATCATACTAGTGGGAGATCTACATATTCCTCTTTCAGATCTAGATAAATTAAACTGAAAAATAAATAAGAAAGAGGTAAGAGAGGTGAATGAAGTCCTAGAAAAATTAGATCTAATTGATATGTGGAGAAAAATAAATAGGGACAAAAAGGAATACACCTTCTTCTCAGCTGCACATGGCCCATTCACAAAGATTGACCATGTTATAGGGCATAGAATCATTGCAAACAAATGCAAAAGAGCAGAAATAATAAATGTAAACTTCTCAGATCATAATGCAATAAAATAATAATTAGTAAGGGCACCTGACAGTAAAATCAAAAATTAATTGGAAATTAAATAATATGATTCTCCAAAACCAATTTGTCAAAGAAGGAATCATAGAAACAATCAACAATTTCATTAAAGAAAATGACAATGATGACACATCCTACCAAACTCTGTGGGATGCAGCCAAGGCAGTACTCAGGGGGAAATTTATATCCTTGAGTGCTATATATTAACAAATTAAGGAGGGCAGAGATTAATGAATTGGGCATGCAACTCAGAAAATTAGAAAGAGAGCAAATTAAAAATCCCCAGATGAAAACTAAATTAGAAATACTAAAAATCAAAGGAGAAATAAATAAAATCGAAAGTAAAAAACTATTGAATTAATAAATAAAACTAGAAGCTGGTATTTTGAAAAAACAGATAAAATAGACAAAGTACTGCTCAATCTAATAAAAAAAGGAAAGAAGAAAACCAAATTGACAGTATCAAAGATGAAAAGGGAGACCACACCTCTAATGAAGGGGAAATTAAGGCAATCATTAAAAACTATTTTGCCCAATTGTATGGCAATAAATATAACAATTTAGGAGATATGGATGAATATTTACAAAAATATAAACTGCCTAGATTAACAGCAGAAGAAATAGAATACCTAAATAATCCCATATCAGAAAAAGAAATTGAACAAGCCATCAAAGAACTCCCTAAGAAAAAATCGCCAGGGCCTGATGGATTCACAAGTGAATTCTATCAGACATTCAAAGAGCAAATAATCCCAATACTATACAAATTATTTGATATGATAAGCAAAGAAGGAGTCCTACCAAATTCCTTTTATGACACAAATATGGTACTGATTCCAAAGCCAGGGAGACCAAAAACAGAGAAAGAAAACTACAGACTAATCTCCCTAATGAACATAGATGCAAAAATCTTAAGTAGAATACTAGCAAAGAGAGTCCAGCAAATAATTAAGAAAATCATTCACCACGATCAGGTGGGATTTATACCAGGAATGCAAGGTTGGTTCAACATTAGGAAAACCATCCACATAATTGACCATATCAACAGTCTAACAAACAAAAATCACATGATTATCTCAATAGATGCTGAAAAAGCCTTTGACAAAATACAGCATCCATTCCTATTGAAAACACTGAAAAGTATAGGAATAGAAGGACCTTTCCTAAAAATAATAAACAGTATATACCTAAAACCATCAACAAACATCATATGCAATGGGGATAAATTAGAAGCCTTCCCAATAAGATCAGGAGTAAAACAAGGATGCCCATTGTCACCTCTATTATTTAACATTATACTAGAAACACTAGCAGTTGCAGTTAGAGAAGAAAAAGAAATTGAAGGTATCAAAGTGGGCAAGGAGGAGACTAAGCTATCACTCTTTGCAGATGATATGATGGTCTACTTAAAAAAATCCTAGAGAATCAACTAAGAAGCTTGTAGAAATAATCAATAACTTTAGCAAAGTTGCAGGATACAAAATAAATGCACATAAATCATCAGCATTTCTATACATTTCCAACACACTAGAGCAGCAAGAAGTAGAAAGAGAAACACCATTTAAAATCACCCTAGACAATATAAAATACTTGGAATCTATCTACCAAAACAAACACAGCAATTATATGAAAACAATTACAAAACACTTTCCAAACAAATAAAACTGGATCTAAACTATTGGAAAGCCATTGATTGCTCATGGGTAGGTTGAGCTAACATAATAAAAGTGACCATTCTACCCAAATTAATTAACCTATTTAGCACCATACCTATCAAACTACCAAAAAACTTCTTTACTGAATTAGAAAAAACTATAACAAATTTCATTTGGAATAACAAAAGATCAAGAATATCAAGGGAAATAATGAAAAAAAATGTAAAGGAATGGGGCCTAGCAGTACCAGATATTAAACTATATTATAAAGCAGCAGTCATCAAAACAATATGGTACTGGCTAAGAGACAGAGAACAGGATCAGTGGAATAGACTTGGGGTAAGTGATGTCAGCAAGACAGTGTATGATAAAACCAAAGAGCCCAACTTCTGGGACATGAATCCACTATTTGATAAAAATTGTTGGGAAAATTGGAAAACAATATGGGAGAGATTAGGTTTAGATCAACATCTCACACCCTACACCAAGATAAATTCAGAATGGGTGAATGACTTGAATATAAAGAGGGAAACTATAAATAAGTTAAGTGAACACAAAATAGTATACCTGTCAGATCTGTGGGAAAGGAAAGATTTTAAAACCAAGGAAGAGTTAGAGAAAATTACAAAATGTACATTAAATGGTTTTGATTATATTAAACTAAAAAGCTTTTGTACAAACAAAAACAATGTAGTCAAAATCAGAAGGGAAACAACAAATTGGGAAAACATCTTTATAACGAAAAACTCTGACAGGGGTCTAATTACTCAAATATACAAGGAGTAAAAAAATTGTATAAAAAAATCAAGCCATTCCCCAATTGAAAAATGGGCAGGAGACATGAATAGGCAATTTTCAGGTAAAGAAATCAAAAGTATGAATAAGCACATGAGAAAGTGTTCCAAATCTCTAATAATTAGAGAAATGCAAATCAAAACAACTCTGAGGTATCACCTCACACCTAGAAGATTGGCTAAAATGAAAGAAAGGGAGAGTAATGAATGTTGGAGGGGATGTGGCCAAATTGGGACATTAATGCATTGCTGTTGGAGTTGTGAACTGATCCAACCATTTTGGCTGGCAATTTGGAATCGTACTGAAAGGGCTATAAAAGAATGCCTGCCCTTTGACCCAGCCATACCATTGTTGGGTTTGTACCCCAAAGAGATCATAGATAAACAGACTTGTACGAAAATATTTATAGCTGTGCTTTTTGTGGTGGCAAAAAACTGGAAAAGGAGGGTATGCACTTCAATTGGGGAATGGCTGAATAAATTATGGTATATGCTTGTGATGAAATACTATTGTGCTAAAAGGAATAATAAACTGGAGGAGTTCCAGGTGAACTGGAATGACCTCCAGGAACTGATGCAGAGGGAAAGGAGTAGAGCCAGAAGAACATTGTACACAGAGACTGATATACTATGGTAAAATCGAATGCAACGGACCTCTGTACCAGCAGCAATACAATGACCCAGGACAATTTTGAGGGATTTGTGGTGAGGAACCCTACCCACATTCAGAGGAGGGATTTCAGGGGAGGAAACATATAAGAAAAACAACTGCTTGAACACATGGGTCGGGGTGGACATGATTGAGGATGTGGACTCTAAACTACCACACCAATGCAACCACCAACAATTTGGAAATGGGTCTTGATCAAGGACACATGATAAAACCAGTGGAAGTGTGTGTCGGCCATGGGTGGGGGGGAATGTGGGGGGTGAAGGGGAAAGTAATAGCATGAATCATGTAACCATGTTGGAAATGAATATTAATAAATGTTTAAATTAAAAAAAAATAGATCTGTGATCTTTAATACTGGTACTTCCTTTAATGATGTAAGTTTGATTGTCTACCTATCCTGCATGTCTTCTTGTGTTTACTCATTTTTAATCATTCAGCGCTATGGTTTTGCCATTATATGATAACACTGAAAGAACATAGGTTTTAAAGATATCTTTTTTTAGGGAGAAGTTTGGGCCCATTGAAAGGACTTTGCAATTTCCCATGGGCAATCTGTCTTACCCTCCTCCTCCTTTTCCTTGTATGACCAAGGCACTTTTTGTGTGTGTGTGTGATCATATATCTTCATGTTTTATGCTTCTCCTGATACTAATAATCAGAAGGTTGTTTAACAAGTTTATTTCTGTTCTTATATCTTTCAAGCAATTTTACATAATTTTAAAGTATTTATGCGAATGATTTTCTTTTTGGATGATCTCTATGTAGTTGATTATTTGCTCTATTAAATAAATTGCTTTTATATAGTTAGTAAACAATAAACAGAGGAAGAATTTGTATCTTCAATATTTTTCAGTCAATTCTGTGAGGGTAAAAATGTAGAAGGATGAATGTTTCATTACAAAAACATATTCTAGGATTCCCTGGATTTATACACATTATTTTCATTTAATATTTTATCTAAAAAGGAAAATAGGCACATGTTAGTAGGGGTTAACGTCCTATCAGTGACATTTTTTGTCATAACAATGTCTGAATTTTTCCTTGTATCTTATCCTTTCCTTCTTCAGATACCTTGCAAAGTGATCTTTCAGTGTATTGCTTTGGATACTCAGGGCAATATTATGTATTTGGAAGAGAATATAAGTATGTGGGAATGTAGAGATCATCCGAGTTAAAAGGAGAATAATTTTTCCCATTTGGGAGCCAAATTGTATCTTTATATTTTCTGTTGGGTGAAATAAAGCCTATTCTCGATTCAATATTCTGGTAGCCTGAGTAACTTCATGGGAGTTAAGCTTCCTTTTCCTTTTTATGAAAGACCTATAAGAGAACATTTTTAATGTACCCAGTACTAGCTATGGGCCAAAGAGAGAACTATTGAGAAGCCTCCACAATGGAAGCCAAGAGCTTCTTAACAATTATTAGTTAGATGTACATTAGCTTATCTATTTTCACAAAAGGCTTCTTAGATAAGGCAGGACAAATATAATCATCTGTTTATTACAGATGATAAAACTGAACCTTTGTGTGCTAAAATTACTTCCTCAAGTTCATAGTGTAAGTGACAGAATCAAGACTTGAACCCAGCTCTTCTGATTCCCTGGTCATCTGTCACTTCGTATGAAGTAATTCTTCTGAGAAAAGCTTCTGGTACTGAATGTCAGCTGTCTACCTCTATTGTCTTTTTTTGCTTCTTGATACTTGTTGCCCAGGTGCCAAAGAATATTATTGAATCATTTCTTTTTGTTGTTGTTGATAATGAGTTCTTTTTATGAGTTGTTATCTATATCCAGGGGAAGGAGTGCCCACATACATGAGATCACAGAGCCATTGAATTATAATGACTTAACAAGTCAGGAAGTCTTAATTTTCAGAATAGAAATGATAGGATTTTATTCAACTGACTCTTAGCTTTAACTGTCCTTACCCCACCCCACAAATAAAAAAAACAAAGAGAATAAAATTATTGTAAGCATATGAACCAATATGACACCTACATATGAAACAAAGGATCATGGCATCAATTGAATAAGAAAGACAAAGAACAAAATTTTACCAGCTTTTTAAAAATATTGCATCACACTACTGTTTTATATATATGTAATATATATGTAATGTTACATATATAATATATATTTTTATATGTATATAATTTGGGGGGAAGTATTTAATTGCACTAGCTTCCACTGATATTACTTTAAAACAATGTTTTGTATAGTATTAGATTGTAGCTACTCATATAATGCTTAAACATACTAATGGATTTTTAAAACAGCAAATTAGAGATACTAAGAAGCAATGTCATAAAAGAGGATAGTGATAATTATAAAAAAAAGAAGAAAGAAAAGGAAAAGGAAGAAGAAACAAATGCAGGTGGAAGTGTTGATGAGGATAGTTGAAAATGGTGGATGATGATGCAGGTAGGCAGTGAAATATGATGGTTGAAGGGGATGGGGTTACAGGGGGTAATGTTAAGCATAGTGGTGTGTCATTTGAAATTGTTATAAGCCCTAGAAGACTACAACTCCCAGGACTCTCTCTGCTACAACTTCCACTGACAACTCCCACTTCCTTTGTGGGAGGTGTCAGGGAAAGTATAAAAGAGAAAGTTTGGCACCTTTTCCTGACCTAGAGCTCTCTCTACCCTGAGCTCTCACTAGTGGAGACCACTTCCTTCCTTTCCCTTCTTCTACCTTCCTTTTTCCCATTCCTCTAATCATCCTAACTTCATCCCTTCACCCCCACACAGTGGTATAGTGGTTAAAGTTCTGAGGCTGGAGTCTGAAAGACATGAATTCAGATTTCAGCTCTGACTTTATAGCTATGTGCCCATGGAAAAGTTACTTAACTTCTCAGTATCACCAGGAAACTGCCCAAGATTATATGTGTATTGGAATCTGTTTCTGTGTAATAAGCCCCAAATTCAAACAAACATAGTTCCTTAAGATATTAGAACTGTTTGATGTATTGAAAACCTTTGAGTTTACAAAGTATTTTAGTTTACATAGATGATCTTATTTGGTCTTCAAGAAAACCCTTTAAGGTAAGTGGTGAGGGAAAAAAGAAGAAAAGAAAAACATTAGACTCAGAAGATTTGGTTTCTATCTACTTTGAATGCAACTACCAATTGTGTGACTCTGGACAAAAAATTTGACCTCTTGAGTCTTCAATTTCCTTCTCAGTAAAGTGAGGGAGTTAGATTAGATTTTTGAATTCTATTCATCTCTAACATCCTATAATAAATTAATAAATTTCTAAAAATGCAAATGCTAAGCTATATAGTCATTTAAAATACATGACCAAAAATAAGATTTTTTTTGTATTAATGTTAACATGGAGGGGCAGTGAATAAGCTTTCATATGTCTTGATGTTCAAAAGGTAAGTTAACATGTTAGTTAGAACATAGACTATAATACTGATAAGATATTTTATAAAACATCCTTGACTTTTATTTCAGGGATTTTTCAATCCTATATCAGTAAAGTGCAAATCAATTTATATTATAATTTAAAAACTTATTGGTTAATTTCATACTAGAAAAAGACCACAATGACATCACTGGTGACATCTTTTTACTTGTACATAAATTGGATTTAAGTGAGGCCCAATTTTAGTCATCACTCTATTCCAGAGTCATCAAAGTCCAGTAAATGACCTTGGCTTTTGTCAAACTAAGTACTCCACAGCATCTGATTATAATACTTTCATGGCTGTTGGAACAAATTATTGTCATCTACCCTTTCTGCAGGGGGAAGTCCCTATTTGCATGGGGTAGACACTTCCCTAACTCATCAATGGGTTCTCTTTGGTGTATGTGAGAAGTTTTGCTTCATAATTCATTTTTGTGCCGCATGCTTCCTAAGCAACACCAAAAATATAGCAACCAATACAAATATAGGAAAGAATTTGTGTAGGAGCACAAAGGAAGAAATAGATAGGGTTAAAGAGGTGGGTACAAAACTGGTGTGGTCATTTCTGTCTCAGCTAGGGTGATCATTTTAACGTGCTATATTTCATTCATGTGTTGTGAAATTGTTGGTGTAGAATTTTTTTTGCAAGTTTATATAATAAAGGCCTCATTTCTCAAATACATAGATAAATGAAGTGAAAAGACAAGAATATAAGTCATTCCCCAGTTGACAAGTGGTCAAAGGATATGAACATGCAGTTCTCAGATAAAGTAATTAAAGTTCTCTATTGTTATGCCCCAAATGCTCTAAATCACTCTTATTTAGAGAGATGCAAATTAAAATAACACTGAGGTATAACATGGAAAATGGCAGGGTGGAATTCCTGCAAGATACAGGGTCAAGCCTCACCCAGAATTCCAGGGGACCCCCCCAGAGAACTCTGGGTGAGGGGACTGTTTGAAAGCAGTTGGACAGTTGGTTCCTGGGGTGAGCAGATCTCTCTGCTTGCTGTTCCCAGTTTTGGGATTGCTTTGTAGGCCATCCGTGGCAATAGCCATTTTGGTTCTTCATTGCAGTTTGCCTGTTTAGCTGAACTAGACATTTCTAGCAACAGCACAATTGTTATTTAGTTATTTATATATTTGAAGTGATAATTATAAGCTTTGAGGACAAGCTAGATATAAAGAATGCCACTCCCTCCCAGGGAGGGAGGGGAGAGACTGTTTCTATCTAAGACTTTAGGGCTTCCCAGATTTTATCCTAATCCCTGAAAATCCTCCCTACCTTCCCCTTCTTCTTTTATCAGTAAAAACTTCATCTTTTGGGAGCAGTGCCTGTTTATTATTCTGAGAATACTTGCAACCAACTTCAGCTAAGTTTCCTTCAGCTGTCCTGCCCATACAAGTTAGATTCCTCTGTCCCTGATAACTACAAGACATCAAGCTTCTCCTATTGTCCCTCAGTCAAACCTGTGAGGAATATAAGTTGAGAAAGTGAACATCTTAGAAATTTGCCTTGCTGAGCCTTGCCAGAAGATATCAGTCCTGCCTCCATTTCCAACTGATTTCCAACTGCTTGGTGGTAAGGGTAAGAGTAAGGAGTACCTACCCCTCTCTACTCACTCAAGCCTGTGTGTGGGGGAGGAGTGAGTCCTGCAGGTTTCTAGTTTCACGCCATCTATTCAGCTACCCAAATATCTCTGTTAAGATCAACATAACAGAGGTACCACTGCACACTCATCAGATAAACTATCATGACAGAAAAGGAACATGACAGACTTGGAGGGGATATGAGAAAACTGAGATATGAATGCAATGTTGGGGGAGTTGTGCACTGATTGAATCATTCAGGATAGCAATTTGGACCTATGCCCAAAGGGGTACAAAACAATACATACCCTTTGATCCAGCAATACCATTGCTTAGTATCCCAAAGAGATAAAAAAAAAATGAAAGGGATTCATGTGTACAAAAATATTTAAAGCAGCTCTTTTTGTGGGGCAAAGCTTTGAAAAATTAGGGGATATCTGTGAATTGGGGGGGTAGCTAAGTTATATGATTTTAATTGAATATTATTTTGCTATGAGAAATGACAAGCAGAAAGAACTCAGAAAAAACTGAAAATACTTATATGAACTGAAACAGAGTAAAATAAACAAAACCAGGAGAACATTGAACAGTGACAAGAATAAAGTAAAATGAATGTTTGGGAATAATAAGTATTCTCTGCAATAAAATGATCCAAAACTATCCCAAAGGATTCATGATAGAAATTATATCTGCTTCCAGAGAAAAAGCACTGAAAGTCTGAATCCAGAGTAAGCACACTTTTTTCATTTTTTTAAAAATTTCTTTCTGTTTAAGATTCTTCCCCCAAAAGGATTGGTAATGGGAAATGTTTTATAAGATTGCACATATTAAATCTATATGAACTAGTTTACCATCTCGGTGGGGCTGGGAAGTGGAGGGGAAGAAGGAAGGGAGAAAATTCTAGACATGATATTCTTTGACAAATGCTAGAAACTTTTTACACATAATTGTAGAAAATAAAATTTAATTTAAATTAATGTGCATTACATTCAATATATATAGATAGATATAATATGTGCAAATTTAAAATAAATGCATATATTTTATATATAGCCTCTCATTTCTAAAGGGTACCAAGTACACAGATTACAAAATATCTTTTGATGGAGTTCCGGGTTAAGATGGCGGCAGAGTAAGAAGCAGCTCTTAACCTCTCCTGACCAAAACACACAGAACTCCTCAAGGGGACATAAAAACAAGTCCAGACAAAAGGAGGAACCCCACAACAGGGCACAGCATGGAAGGTACGTGGAATCGAGGCATTTCCATGCTATAAAGGGGTGAAACAGCTCTCACTTAATCGCGGGCTGAGCAACCACCCCACCCCCACCCCCTCCACACACAACATCTATAGCACTGAAGTCAGCTAAAAAGAAATAGAGCAAGTTTGGGGCACCCATCGAATCATTGGCAGCTCTGGGGCCTTTTCCTGAGAGCAGCAAGATTTAGGACCCCAATAAGCCAAAGAACAAACGCGAAATCTGAGCGCGGGAGCAGAGAGTAGACGCAGGGCACAGAGTACGGACTGAGAGCACAGGCACGGGCGGAGGCGTGGGTAGAGGCAGACACAGCCAGGAACTAAAGCTCTGCAAACCTGAGTGGGGAACTAGTGCAGACAGGTATACGACTGTGGAAGCAGCGCCCTGAGACTTGTAAAGGAAACTCCTGCAGAGGATCAAGCAAGGGGGTACACCAGGGGGCTTGACCTTGGAAAAAACCAGAACTCAGACCTCAGGAGCCAATAGACCGCCGACAGACACTGAGCGCAAGGATAAACCTGAGAAGCTGCTGGGCTAATGATGGCTACCCAGTCTCAGGAAGCTCAGAAGAGAAAGAATAACAACAAGAAAAAGAAACCATTAACACTCAACAACTTTTACACAGAGAAAATCCAGACAACCAAGCAAACAGAGGAGGAGAATAAACAAGCATTCGGACCCTCCTCAAATAAGGAAAACTCCTCACAACCTATGGAAGAGTTCAAAACTGAGATTTTGAGGAAAATGGAAGAGATCTGGCAAGAAAATAACTGTTTAAAAGGTAGAATCTTGCAATTGAACACCAGAAATGACCAGATTGAAAAGGAATAGCAGAAGATTATGGCTGAAAACCAGAAGATTATGGCCGAAAAGCAGAGGATTATGGCCGAAAACCAGAAGATTATAGCCGAAAATCAATCCCCAAAGGCTAGAATTGAGCAAGTATAAGCTAATGATCTCTCAAGACAACAAGAACAAATAAAAACAAAGTCAAAAGAGTGAAAAAATAGAAGGAAACATGAAATATCTCAATGAGAGAGTTTCAGACCAAGAAAATCGGTCTAGAAGAGACAATTTGAGAATAATTGGTCTTCCAGAAAAACTAGAAATTAATAGAAACCTGGACTCCGTACTAAAAGAAATTATTCAGCAAAATTGCCCTGAAGTCCTACAACAAGAGCACAATATAGACATTGAAAGGATTCATAGAATACCCACTACATTCGATCCAGAGAAGAAAATGGTTAGAAATATTATTGCCAAATTCAAAAGCTTTCAAGCAAAAGAAAAAATCTTACAAGAAGCCAGAAAGAGACAATTCAAATATCAAGGAGCACCAATCAGGATCACACAGGATCTGGCAGCCTCCACGCTAAAAGATCACAAGGCTTAGAATACGATATTCAGAAAGGCAAGAGAGCTCGGCCTGCAACCACGTATCAACTACCCATCAAAATTGACAATATATTTCCAGGGGAAAGTATGGGCATTCAACAAAATTGAAGAATTCCAGGTATTTGCACAGAAAAAACCAGGGCTAAATGGAAAGTTTGATATCCAACCACAAAAATCAAGAGAAACCTGAAAAGGTAAATAAGATACAGAGGGGAAAGAAAGAAAACTTATAATTTGTAAATTTGCCTTTTTAAGGGCCTCAGTGAGATCTAATTATCTGTATTCCTATGTAGAGAAATGTTATGTATAATTCTCTGTAGTGAACTCTATTCACTATTATAATATTCACTATTACAGTAATCAGAAGAATAATTAACAGGGTGAGGGTGGAACACTAAATAATCTAAGATGGCGTGGGGGGTGGGAAAGAGGGGTTAAATAGCAGGGGACACCAAGAGAAACGTGAGTGAATAAGAAAATAGAATATTCTATTACACACAAAGAGGGCATGGGAGGGAGAGGGGACAAATACTATTATAAGAAGGAGAGGAAGAGAGCATAAAGAGGTAATCATCAAACCTTACTCTCGTGTAATCAACCCGGAGAGGGAAGAGTAGCTATACTATCCATTGGGACATAAAACTCTTATCTAACCCTTCTGAGAAAGTTAGAAGGGATAAACCAAGGGGAGCAGGGGATTGGGGAGGTCAAAAAAAGGGAGGGGAGAAGAAGGGGGAGGGAATTCATAAGGCCTTTAAAAACAAAAAGAGGGGGGAAAATAAGGGAGGGGGTAGAAAGCGAAGTTAATCAAGGGAGGGGATGAGGGATAGCAGCTCAATACCAAACCACTGGTTTAAAAGGAAATAGTTTAGGGAGAAGGGGTAGGAATGGGGGAGGATTTGAAAATGTTAGCAAATGCATAAGTGATGATTATAACTCTGAATGTGAATGGGATTTACTCGCTGATAAAACGGAAGCAAATACCAAAGTGGATTAGAAACCAAAATTCCACCATATGCTGTCTACAAGAAACACATATGAGGCGGGTGGACATACACAAGTTTAAGGTTCAGGGTTTGAGCAATATCTTTTGGGCGTCAAATGAGAAAAAGAAGGCAGGAGTGGCTATTATGATTTCTGACAAAGCCAAAGTAAAAATAGATATGATTAAAAAAGACAGGGAAGGTCATTACATCCTGATTAAAGACAGTATAAACAATGAGGAAATAACACTGCTCAATATGTATGCACCAAGTGGCATAGCACCCAAATTCATAAAGGAGAAACTGGCAGAGCTCAGAGCTCAAGAAGGAAATAGATAGTAAAACCAAACTAGTGGGAGATCTAAATATTCCTCTGTTAGATCTAGATAAATCAAACCGAAAAATAAATAAGAAAGAGGTAAGAGACATGAATGAAGTCCTAGAAAAATTAGATCTAATTGATATGTGGAGAAAAATAAATAGGGACAAAAAGGAATACACCTTCTTCTCAGCTGCACATGGCACATTCACAAAGATTGACCATGTTATAAGGCATAGAATCATAGCAAACAAATGCAAAAGAGCAGAAATAATAAATGTAACCTTCTCAGATCATAATGCAATAAAAATAATAATTAGTAAGGGCACCTGGACAGGAAAATCAAAAACTAATTGGAAATTAAATAATATGATTCTTCAAAACCAATTTATCAAAGAAGGAATCATAGAAACAATCAACAATTTCATTGAAGAAAATGACAATGATGAGAAATCCTACCAAACTATGTGGGATGCGGCCAAGGCAGTACTCGGGGGGAAATTTATATGCTTGAGTGCATATATTAACAAATTAAGGAGGGCAGAGATCAATGAATTGGGCATGCAAATCAAAAAATTAGAAAGTGAGCAAATTAAAAATCCCCAGATGAAAAGTAATTAGAAATACTTAAAACCCAGTGAGAAATTAATAAAATCGAAAGTAAAAGAACTATTGAATTAATAAATAAGACTAGGAACTGGTACTTTGAAAAAACAGATAAAATAGACAAAGTACTGGTCAATCTAATAAAAAAAAGGAAAGAAGAAAACCAAACTATTTTGCCTAATTATATGGCAATAAACATAACAATTTAGGAGATATGGATGAATATTTACAAAAATATAAACTGCCTAGATTAACAGCAGAAGAAATAGAATACCTAAATAATCCCATATCAGAAAAACAAATTGAACAAGCCATCAAAGAACTTCTTAAGAAAAAATCACCAGGGCCTGATGGATTCACAAGTGAATTCTATCACACATTCAAAGAGCAACTAATCCCAATACTATACAAATTATTTGATATGATAAGCAAAGAAGGAGTCCTACCAAATTCCTTTTATGACACAAATATGGTACTGATTCCAAAGCCAGGGATATCAAAAACAGAGAAAGAAAACTACAGACCAATCTCCCTAAGGAACATAGATGCAAAAATCTTAAATAGAATAACAAAGAGAGTCCAGCAAGTAATTAAGAAGATCATTCACCACAATCAGGTGGGATTTATACCAGGAATGCAAGGTTGGTTCAACATTAGGAAAACCATCCACATAATTGACCATATCAACAGTCTAACAAACAAAAATCACATGATTATCTCAATAGATGCTGAAAAAGCCTTTGACAAAATACAGCATCAATTCCTATTGAAAACACTGAAAAGTATAGGAATAGAAGGACCTTTCCTAAAAAATAATAAACAGTATATACCTAAAACCATCAACAAACACCATATGCAATGGGGATAAATTAGAAGTCTTCCCAATAAGATCAGGAGTGAAACAAGAATGCCCATTATCACCTCTATTATTTAACATTGTACTATAAACACTAGCAGTTGCAATTAGAGAAGAAAAAGAAATTGAAGGTATCAAAGTGGGCAAGGAGGAGACTAAGCTATCACTCTTTGCAGATGATATGATGGTCTACTTAAAAAATCCTAGAGAATCAAAATATCCTTTGATGGGTATTCTATAGAGTTTTTCAACAGTAGGTCAATTTTGGACAACAAATAGAAATGGACCCAAAAGAAGAGTGGGATGGATAGCTCTTGGGAAACTGAAAAACAGTTTTACATACTCCATGATCACCTTAACCCCAAAGTTCCATATTTTTGGAATTAAGTTGTGGGAATTTTGGAAAGATGGTGATTTAGAAGCAGCAAGGCTACAGAACTCTACAAATCCTTCAACACCAATCAAGGACAAAGGCCTTCGAGGGGACAGAAAACCAAATCTAACAACAGAATAGAGCTGGGGGATCCTCCTGCTAGCCCCAACTTAAAAGGTACACAAAAAAGTCTGAATTCTTGAATTTTCAGTTCCAGGGGAAAGGAAAAAGGAAGATACCAGGTCCCCTCCCATAGGTAATGTACTGAGTCTCCAGCAGATCTAGGAATATCTGGGGAGGGAAGGGCACTATTCTGGAGGAAGTGCCTAGCTGGCACAGCTGTGCTAGACTCAAGGTTTTGATCACAGACAGCAGGGAGGCAGCTGGAAAAGAAGTGCAGAGAGGGCAGTTAAACACTCCATCTTGAGCTGCCACCCCTTCTTCTTAAGGTTTTGGCCTTAGGGCACATAAAACTCTGCAGATCCACTCCATCCTGGCTCAATCTTATCAATAGGGCAGATAAGAAGTCTTCAGAGGGCAGGGAAGTTCCAATACCCCTCCCCCATAGACTGCAGTTGCAAGTAGCTAAAATTATATCTTTAGATTTTCCTACCACCTGGGGAAGCTCTGATCTCAGGGCCCACTAATCTGACTAATCTAGTGAGTCAACAGAGCAGAGAAGAAGCCCTTTCAGGTCTGAATAGCACAAACCCAAAGATCCAGTAATTAATGAAAGGAACAAGATAACATTCAATTTCAGGGAGGAAAAAAGGAAAAAATATGAGAAAACAACAGAAAAAGAAAAAAGAAGTTATAATTGACAGCTTCTATCCAGGAAATGAACAAAAAGCAAATGGATCAGAGGAGGATCAAGGAACACCATGGAAAAACAAAAAAACTCCAGTGAAATGGAAACAGACTTTAGAAGAATTCAAAATTTAATTAACTCAAGAACTCAAAAACAATCAAAATAGGCTGAAGACATTGGGAAAAGAAAATACAAGAACTTAAACAAGAAAATAGTGTCTTGAAAGCCAATATTGACCAGCTTGAAAATGAGGCAAAGAAAATCAGATCAGAAGGAAAAGGATGGCCAAAAAGCCAGGGATGAAATTCAGTCTTTAAAAATTAGAATCCAACAACTAGAAGCAAATAACATCACAAGGCAGCAAGAATCTATAAAAGAAAATCAAAAGAATGAAAAAATTGAGGAAAATATGAAACACCACATTGACAAAATCTCAGTTCTGGAAAACAGATCCAGGAGAGACAATTTAAAGATTATTGGACTACTGGAACATCATGACAAAAGGAAAAGTCTGGACATCATCCTATAGGAAATTATCCAAGAAAACTGCCCTGACATTTTCGAACAAGATGAAAAAGGGGAGTTTGAAAGAATCCACAGATCATCACCTACATTTAATCCCGAACTGTCAATGCCCAGTAATATTATAGCTAAATTCAATAACTATCAAACCAAGGAAAAAATATTACAAGCTGCTAAGAAGTAATCATTCAGATACTATGGAACTACAGTTAGGATGACACAGAATCTGGCTGCATCTACACTGAAGGACTGCAAAGCATGGAATAAGATATTCGGGAAAGCAAGAGAACTGGGCCTACAACCAAAAATCAACTATTCAGCAAAACTGACTATATTCTTGCAGGGGAAAGTATGGTCATTTAATAAAATAGATGACTTCCAAGTATTCATAAAGAAAAGACTAGACTTAAATAGAAAATATGATGTCCAAACACAGAACTCAAGAGAATTACCAAAAGGTAATTAAGAGAGGGGGAAAAACAAAAAAAAAATCAAAACTGTTTTTAAGGGATCCAATAAGTTCAAATGATTTGTATTACTATAAGAAAAGATGATATTGGTAACTCTTAAAAATTGTCATCATCATCAGGATACCTAGAAGAAATATACTAAAAGGGAACAGTGACAAACTGTATAGGATGAAATGTCAAGATATATACATATATGTACAAATATATATGAAACTACAGATAATAAAGATAATATTAAGAAAAAAGGGAAAAGAGACAAGAAGGGGAATTTTATATTCCATAAAGAAGCTTATTGTGAGTGGGGAAGAAGACCAGTGCAATGGAAGGGTAAAGAGGCTGGAGACAGGAAATCCTTAAGTTGTATATGCATTGAAATTGACTCAAAGTGGGAAGATCTATTAGACCTATTGGAGCAGAGAATTAATTTGTGCCCTACAGAGAAATAGAAGGGTAACAAATGGACTGGTGGGGAGGGAAGCAATACTAGAGAGGGAGAATGTGGGGGATAACTCAAAAAGACCCTAAAGAAAAATAAGAGAGCAATAAGAAGTGGGGGAGAAAGTGAAGTAAAATAAAGTTGGGGATTTGGGGGACTGATTAAATACAAAACAGTGGTATAGAAGAAAATAGTGAAAGAAGAAAGGACAGAAGAAGGAGAAGATATCAAAATGTTGAGGAATACACAACTGGTAATAATAACTTTGAATGTGAATGGGGTGAACTCACTCATTAAATGGAAGAAAGTAGCAGAAGGATTAGAAACCAAAATTCTACCTTATGTTGTCTACAAGAAACATACATAAAGCAGGAAGACACACACACAGAGTAAAGGTTAAAGGCTGGAGCAAAATCTATCAGGCATGAACTGAGAAAAAGAAGGCAGGATTCAAAACCATGATATCTAACAAAGCCAAAGTAAAAATAGATCTAGTTAAAAGAGATAGGGGGAACTTCTGTGTTAAGATGGCTGCAGAGTAGTTGCAGAACTATTACCCTCCCCACCACCAACCTGTACGATACTTCAAAAGAACAAAAAGGTCAAGTTCAGATGAGCTTGGGTCTCCACAATAGGGTGCATCATTGAAGGTACATGAGGATTGGGCATTTCCATGCCATAATGGGGTAAATTAGCTCCCACCAAAATGCAAGCTAATCAAACCCTACCCCACCCCATTTACAGGGCAGGATTCATAGTTAACTCCCTAGAATTAAAGCAGTGGGGAACAACCTTTAAGTTCTTGGCAGTGGATCAAGAACACCCCTGAGAGCAGATAGACCTGAAACTCCATGAGGCTAAAGAGTCTGTAGACCTTGGGCAAATAGAGGGGAGTGGACTGGGACAATGTTCAGCAGAAACCTCACACAGATTCAAAAAGTAGCCTCAGGCAAAAAACGCTCCATAGCTCCATACACAGAGAGCCTGCCCTGTTCACCCAGACTTCTGAGGGAGGAAAGAAACAGCAAAGTTAATGGCTAGCAAGGCTCAAGAAAAATCCACCAACAAAAGAAACAAGAAAAAAGTACTAACTCTAGATAATTTTTACATAGAAAAAATCCAGACCACAGAACAGACAGCAGAAGAGGACAATCAAGTAAACATATCCAAACCCTCCCAAAGAAATGAAAATTGGTCATAAGCTCTTGAAGAGTTCCAATCTGAGAGAATGAAAAAAGTAGAAGAGATTTGTCAAGAAAAGTGGGAAATAGTTCAAAAAGAAAATAACAGTTTAAAAGGCAGAATTTTGCAATTAGAAATAGAGGTTCAGAAACCAAATTAAATGATGAACTAATTGAAGACTAGAAATGGCCAGCTGGAAGACTGAAAAGGAAAACCAAAATATTCATTTTTATCATGGTTACATGATTCATGCTCCTGCTTTCCTCTTCACTCCCCTTATTATTCCTCTCTTTTTGTTTTTTAAAGGCCTAATGAATTTACGCCCTATAGAGAAGTAGAAGGGTAACAAATGGACTCGTGGGGAGGGAAGCAATACTAGGGAACAAGAGATCTTAGCGGGAGTGTGGCATGGATTTAAAGAACAATAAGAGGGGAATAAGAAGGGAGCTGGGGAGAAAGGGAAGTACAACAAGAGAGGGGATTATAGGAACTGATTAAAAACAAAACACTCATATAGAAAGAAACAGTGAAAGAAGAAAGGACAGGACTAGGAGAGAGAATCAAAATGTCTGGGAATGCACAGTTGATAATTATAACTCTGAATGTGAATGGGATGAACCTGCCCACAAAATGGAAACAAATAGCAGAGTGGATTAAAAACCAAAATCCAAGCATACGTTGTCTACAAGAAACACACATGAAACAGACAGACATACATGAAGTGAAAATGAGAGGATGGAGCAAAATCTGTTGGGCTTCAAATGAGAAAAAGAAGGCAGGGGTAGCTATCATGATGTCTGACAGAGCCAAAATAAAATTATATAAGGTTAAAAGAGATAGGGAAGGTAACTACATCCTAATAAAATACAGTATAAACAATGAAGAAATATCAGTACTCAATATGTATGCACCAAACGGAATAGCTTCCAAATTTCTAAAGGAGAAGCTAGTGGAGCTCAAGGAGGAAATAGATAGCAAAACCATACTGGTGGGGGACCTCAACCTTCACCCATCAGATCTAGATAAATCAAATCAAAAATAAATAAGAAAGAGATAAGAGAGATGAATGAAACCCTAGAAAAATTAGAGTTAATATATATGGAGAAAAATAAATAGAGTCAAAAAGGAATACAGCTTCTTTTCAGCAGCACATGGAACATTCACAAAGACAGACCATGTAATAGGGTACAGAAACATGGCAAACAAATGCAAAAAAGCAGAAATAATAAATGTAACCTTCTCAGATCATAATGCAATAATAATAGTTATTAATAAAAATACATGGTGAGGCAAACCAAAAACTAATTGGAAATTAAATAATATGATTCTCCAAAATAATTTAGTGAAAGAATAAATCACAGAAACAATAATTTCATTGAAGACAATGACAATGATGAGACATCTTACCCAAACCTATGTGATGCTTCCAAAGTAATTCTAAGGGGAAAATTTATATCACTGAGTACATATATTAACAAATTGGGGAGGGTAGAGGTAAATGAATTGGGCATGCAACTTAAAAAACTAGAAAGTGAACAAATTAAAAATCCTCAGATGAAAACTAAATTAGAAATACTAAAAATCAAAGGAGAAATTAATAAAATTGACAGTAAAAGAACTATTGAATCAATGAATAAGACTAGAAGCTGGTATTTTGAAAAAAACTGATAAAATAGACAAAGTACTGGTTAATTTAATTTAAAAGAGGAAAGAAGACAACCAAATTAATAGTATCAAAGATGAAAAGGGAGACATCACCTCTAATGAAGAGGAAATTAAGGCAATCATTAAAAACTATTTTGGCGAATTATATGGCAATAAATTTAGCAATCTAGGTGATATGGATGAATATTTGCAAAAATATAAATTGCCTAGATTAACAGCAGAAGAAATAGAATACTTAAATAATCCAATATCAGAAAAAGAAATTGAACAGGCCATCAAAGAACTCCCTAAGAAAAAATTAATCCTAATACTACATAAATTATTTTATATAATAAGCAAAGAAGGAGTCTTACCAAACTCCTTTTATGACACAAATATGGTACTGATTCCAAAGCCAGGTAGATCAAAAATAGAGAAAGAAAATTATAGACCAATCTCCTTAATGAACATAGATGCAAAAATCTTAAATAGAATACTAGCACAAAGACCCCAGCAAATGATCAAGAGGGTTATTCATCATAATCAGGTGGGATTTATACCAGGAATGCAAGGATGGTTCAACATTAGGAAAAACATCCACATAATTGACCATATCAACAAGCAAACCAACAAAAACCACATGATTATCTCAATTGCTGCTGAAAAAGCCTTTGACAAAATACAACAGTCATTCCTACTGAAAACACTAGAAAGTTATGACCAGGCTCTTTATGGTGACAAAAAACGGGAAAACATGGGTACACCCTTCAATAGGGGAATGGCTGAACAAATTGTGGAATCTGTTGGTGATGGAATACTATTGTGCTCAAATGAATAATGAACTGGAGGAATTCCATGTGAACTGGAATGACCTTCAGGAATTGATGCAGAGTGAAAGGAGCAGAACCAGGAGAAGATTATACACAGAGATGGATATACTGTGGCAAAATCGAATGTAATGGACTTCCCTATTAGCAACAATGCAATGATCCAGGACAACTATGAGGGACCTATGAAAATGAATGCTATCCACATTCAGAGGAAAAACTGTGGGAATGGAAACACAGAAGAAAAACAACTGCCTGATCAAATGGGAGGATGAGGATATAATTAGGGATATTGACTCAATTGACCCTAGCACAAATATCAATAATATGGAAAAAGGTCTTGATCGATGACACATGTAAAACCCAGTGCAATTGTGCATTTCATAATGGAGGGGGTGGGTGGAGGGAGGTAAAGAACATGAAAGCTATAACCATGGGAAAATTTTCTAAATTAATTAAATGAAAATTTTAAGATTAAAAAAAGTGCCATAATTTCAGTACAAATATTTTGAACTTTGAAACACCACTGCCTCTGAAGAACTAACACTGAGCACAATGGAAAGGAATATTGTGGATGTGAGGAGGTTATAACATATCACCACAAAGAACTTAGAGGGAAAAATTGACACAGGAAAATAGAGTATCATCAAGGAATTATATTACTGAAATAAAAGGTAGGCTTGGTCACATCATTACACTTCAGGGATTCTTAAACTTTTTTGCATATTAAGTTTTAGCATTCTGGTGAAGCCTATGGATCCCTTTTCAGTATAATATTCTATTACAAAAGAAATAAAGGATTATAAAGGAAATACATTACACTAAAGTACTATTATTAAAATATTTTTAAAAAAAGAAAGCAAATTCAAGGACCTCGGTTTCCCTAAGCCAGGGATTCCCAAAGTGGGTGCCACAGCCCCCTGGTGGGTGCTGCAGTGATCCAGGGAGGGTGGTGATGGCCACAGGTGCATTTATCTTTCCTATTAATTGATATTAAAATTTTTTAAAAATTAATTTCTAGAGGGCTCTGGAAAGGGGGTGGTAGGTCAAAAAGTTTGGGAACCACTGCCCTAGGCTAATATGAAGAGATGAAAGATCTCCTTTGGTATTTGCAAAATGTTATGAAAAAGGAAGAAAGCTCTCTAATAGTATTTAAAGACACTGTATAAAAACTTTGGGAAAGAACTGGATGAAAGTCACACAAGATGGCCAGGCATCAATGTATTGTAATGTACCTTCAAGGGAACCCCTGAACTGATGAGATCATTGATCCAATTAAACACTTGATTTGTTTTCAAATTTAATGTTTTCAAATTGCTTTCCTCAAAGAAACTATGTGGGACAGTTACTGCCGAATTTATTATCCCCAAATTAAAAACGAGACAATTGAGGTTCACAGTGGTCAAAATATTTGTTTCAAATCACACTCCTTTTAGGTGACAGGGCCAAAACTTAAACTCAGTTCCTCTGATTCCAAAGCCTAGTGCATTTCCTCTATTGCACTACAATGTCTCAACATTTCAAAAAACTTTGATTAGATATCTCCTATGTGCAAGATACTGCTGTGTTCTATATAACATTGTGAACAGGAGACAGAAGACCTAGGTTCAAATTCCACTTTATACACACACACACACACACACACACACACACACACACATATATATATATATATATATATATATATCTTCTCTGATCCCAGCCAAGTCACCTCATTTCAAAGTGCCTTGATTTCTTCATTTTTCAATTGAAAGGGGTAGTACTCTATGACTTTGAAGGTCTTTAAAATTACAAAATCTTTGATGCTATCATTCTATGTTATTTTGTATCAGCAATTTAAATTTAATCATATTCAATATCTTGCATCACAAAAGAAGGAAAGGAGATGTGGTAATGACAGCCTTTCTGAGCATATACGAAGACCTAGCTTTGACTCAAATCATTATTTAGTGCTGAACAAGTCATGCCAGATGCAAGCTGCCATAATGACCCCATTAGCCTTTTTCAGTCTGAGCCTCTCAACTGTGTCTACTCTTCACAGGTGATGTTTTCCTCTCTTTTTAGCTTCTCACTAGTCCAGGCATCAGGAAATAAATATCTTATCAACCCCATCTTGGGCTATTTTTGCTTCACCAGCTGCGTGGGCATGAATAATGTGGCCAGCTGCATATGGACAATGTATACAAACAATGTGTCTATGAACACAAGGACTTCTGAACAATGTGAATGACTCCATTTAGAGCCTTGGAATCAGCAGATGGGACACTGACGAGCATTACGGAAATACCGTCTGCTTGAGGAGAGAGGGAAGATGAATTTTTATCCTTAATGAAGCAAGAGTCTGGAACAATGAATGATACTGGACTGGGTTGACTTTCATAGTTGGAAACTTTTCCAAGTTTTTGCCATAGAGTTAGTGAAGATCATAAATTTTTAAAGAAAGAACAGGCATCTATTGCATTCTGACTCCACAACATCCTTTGTAGCCTTCCTCTTAGGTCCTGTCCTATGACCACACACCTTAGGATAGAGTCTTATATTTGACATTGAGAAAGGCACTTTGCCTTTTGGAGCATTAATTTCTAAATATTCAATATATGGAAACTTGAATAGGCAGCCTTCTAGCTCTAAACCAGTGATCTTACATTAGATTGAAAGCTCCTTGAGGACAGGAACTGATTTTTCCCCCTTCTTTTTTATTCCCAACACTTAATATAGTGTCTCACATATAGTAAATGCTTAATAAATGCTAATTGAATTGATTTAATTTTAACTAGAATATTGCAGGAGTATCCATAGAGTTTCTATCTCTTCTTCCTCCAGTACATCTTCCACAAGGATGCCAGAAAAGACTTTCTAAAGCACAGATTTGACCATGTTATTCCCTTGCTCAAAAACAATAAATGACCCCATGTTGAATATTGGATACAATTTGAACTCTTTTACATAGTATTTAAGACCCTTCATAATTGAGCTTCGATTAGTCTCTAGTCTTATTTTAACACACTATACTTTAGCCAAACTAGATTACTAGCAAGATTACAAACTCAGATCCTAGTGTCTTGCATTCACATAGGCCTTTCCCAAAGTCTGAAATGCATTCCTCCTTTGTCTGCACCTATCAGATTCTTTATTTTTCTTTCTTGAGCCTCAGCTCAGTTGTTACTTCTTCCATGGAGCCTTTAGTGATCCCCTCATTTCCTAGTATGCCCATGCTTTTCAAATCATTCAGTATCCTGTAAGTTATACTTTTAATAAAAATAATTTTGCCCCACTCCCCAACCAATCCCTCTCCCATAAAATGTCAATTCCTGAAGAATGGGGGGAAATTTGAAGCAGGGAAACCAAAAAGAAACTTATTGCACTCAGTGCATTTTCATACATTTGAATTGAATGTGTGAACTGGAACAACCTCCAGAAATTGATGCAGAGTGAAAGGAACAGAAGCAGGAGAACATTATACACAAAGACTGATACACTGTGGTACAATCAAACTTAACAGACTTCTGTTCTAGCAGCAGTGCAATGATCTAGAACAGTTCAGAGGGACTTATGAGAAAGAACCTTGTCCACATCCAAAGAAAGAATTGTAGGATTAGAAACACAGAAGAAAAACATATGGAAGATCACATAGTTTGGTGGGGATATAATTCAGGATGTAGACTCTAAAAGATCACTCTATTGCAAATATTAATAATATGGAAATATGTCTTGATCAATGATACATGCAAAACACAGTAGAATTGCTCATTGGCTACAGGAGAGGGGAGGGAGGGAGGAGGATTGGGAAAGAACATGAATCATGTTCTTTAAAATAATACTCTAAAATAAATAAATAAATTTAAAAATGTAAAAAAAAAAACATCAATTGAAATGAATGCCAAACGGCCAACTCTCAAGGTGCAATTTTATATATGAGATATAATTCGTCTCATAGAACCATATAATTTGAGAGTTGGAAATGATCTTAGTAGACCAATGTATACACCAAAGCAATTTTCACTATTTCAAACCCAGTAAGAATTAAAGTTTTAGCTTTTATTGAAGATATCCAAAGAAGAGAAACTCATCACCTCTTAGGTAAGGCCATTTCACTCCCAGACAATTCTAATTGTTAAGGAAATTCTTCCTGATATCAATTCTAAATTACTCTTTTTTACTTCTTTCCGTTGTTCTTAAAGTAGCATTCTTGGGACAAACAGAATAAATCCAATCCTGCTTCCATATGGTAGTCTTTCAAATATCTATCATTTGCCAATAACTGAGCATAATACTTCAAAAATTATTATAATGGTCGATCATATTCATACTATCCCTTCCCTAGTTCCAGAAGTTATATCTTTCAGATTATTTGTTTCTCTGACACATCACACTTCTGAATAATATTGCTCTTGTAGTCGCCCTGGATATTATTTTTTCAGAGCAACTTTTATCTATAAATTTTTCTTCTAATTCTTTTGAAGTTGATTTTTACACAAACTGAAAGATTTCATGTTTTTATTTTTTATATTTTAAACCCTTACTTTCCATCTTTTAATACTGTGTATTGGTTCTAAGGCAGAAAGGTGGTAAGGGCTAGGCGATGAGGATTAAATGACTTGCCCATGGTCAGACAGATAGGAAATGTCTGAGAGCATATTTGAACCTACAACCTCCCATCTCTAGGGCTGACTCTCAATTCACTGAATCACCCAGCTGCCCCCTTCATGTTTTTATCTACTAAATTTCATCATTTAAAATTTAATATAATGCCCATCTGTGTGACCCTGGGCAAGTCACTTGACCCCCATTGCCCACCCTTACCAATCTTCGACCTATGAGACAATACACAGAAGTTAAGGGTTTAAACAAAAAAAAATTAATATAATGCTCTATTATGTTACAATCCTTTTGGATCCTACCTTCCATTTATCATAATAGTGTTTTCTCTCAGATTTGTGTAATCTTCAAGTATGATAAGCATAAGTACCATCTATAATTTTATCCAAACTGTTGAAAAAATGTTAAACAAATTAATCTATGGGATATCCACAGTATTAACATTAAACCATGAGCAGCCATTTTTTAAACCTGACTGTTCAATTATTTTTGAATCCATTTTATTTCATTATCATCATATCATATCATATCATATCATATCATATCATATCATATCATTCTTTTCCCCAAAAAAGTGGTACAAAATATTTTATCTAAAACTTTGCTAAAACCTAGATGTGCCATACAGACATATTTCTTCATCTATTAGTTTAATATTCATATCAAAAATAGAAATGAAGTTAGTCTGGAATAATTTGTTCATGAAAAGCCATGCTACCTCTTTGTAATTATTTCTATTGGACCTCTTCCTCTAGCTCCTCCATTCGGACTAAAATTTGGTTTCCTTCTGATAAGACTGTAACACTGCATACTCATTCCAAAAAAGGTTGTACCTTTCTTTATACTCTATTATTCATTTGTCCTAGAAGGAGATTCAAAGTACTTCTTGTACCCTCTTGCCATTTATAGTCTCTTGTCTAGTACCATAACTCATTGACTCCTCTTGCTTTGAAATACATTCTGACTTATTTTAATTGCATGTATTCTATATCTTAGTGGCTATTATTTTCCAAGACTATAGCAATAGCCTCTGATTTGGCTTCCCTCCCTCAAATACTTTCCATTTCAATTCAAAATTCATATTGCAACCAAATTGATTTTCCTAGAGCTCATGTTCAACTATATCTTGCTCCTATTTGATAATTTCTAGTAGCTCCTTTTTACCTCAAAGATCAAACAGAAAATCTTCTGCTTGGTATTTAAATATTTTCAGAACCTGATGCTTTCTTAAATCTCTAGTCTTTTGCATATAACTACATACAAAGACAAGTATGAACACACTGTAATATAGTTATACTAGCCTACTTATTTCCTTCAGGATATTTTTCCTCCAATCCCTAATCCTTTCTATTTCCTAATGTTCCTGGAATAATATCCCTTCCTACTTCTACCTCTTAGAATAGTTGATTTTCTTCAAGAATCAATTTGATTATCTTCTAGTGAGGAACAATTTTTTTTAAACTCTTACCTTCTGTCTTGGAACCAATACTGTTTATTGAGCTAGGCAATGGGAGTTAAGTTAACTTGCCCAGGGTCACACAGCTGGGAAGTGTCTGAGGCCAGATTTGAACCTAGGACCTCTTGGTTATGGCTCTCAATCCAATGA
This sequence comes from Gracilinanus agilis, assembly GCF_016433145.1. Classification (NCBI taxonomy): domain Eukaryota; kingdom Metazoa; phylum Chordata; class Mammalia; order Didelphimorphia; family Didelphidae; genus Gracilinanus; species Gracilinanus agilis. The sequence continues at coordinate 196,988,555 of NC_058131.1, read as the reverse complement.
GCTAATCGGCTGCCTCCAGGAATGAATTTTTTATACCTTAAAAGACTAGAAATTTGAGTTGTTACGAATGCAATTAATTGTCCTATGTTACAAGAATTACCTGGTAAAGTATAAGGTCATGATTTAACAGATCTCTTGGGTTTAAACATTTATTCAGGTTTTGATCTGTTTCTATATATTTGACAGATTAATAAACATATATATATCACCTTAATTGACAAATTTTTGAAAAATTATAGCAAAAAAAGAAAAATTAGTCACCTCGTAGTCAAGTCTCTGGTAATGATCCTCTTAAATGTTAGAAATTCTGATCTTTAGCTAAAAATATGTAGCCTGATGCATAGCTTATATACTCAGACATTTTCTAGCTTGGTAGGACTACTCAAATTCAGTGCTCTGTCAGTGTAATATATATAATTTTATATATATATATATAAATATAGATAGATAGATAGATATAGATATATATATATAGATAGATATAGATATATGAATGGATTGATTGATGATAGATATATGCCACTTCAGTTGTGAAACACATAAGTATAGAGTACTGATATAATTATAGCTATAGACATAAATAAATTATTCATATATATCTACAATTATACATACATGATTTGCTTGTTTGTGTACATGTGTATATATACACATATAAATATATATATTTCTTCATGACAATGTATTACATATCCCATATATTTGAAATATTTTGGGGAATGAGATGGAGAAGTTTAGAAAAACAGAGATCAGTTAGGTGGCCACTGAAATAGTATAAGTAACAGGTAATATGGATTAAATGCCATAGTAATGATACTACTGGTATTGTGAGGGATATAGTTTATAGTAAGAACTTTTCTAAATGGAGGTAGAGCATTTCCATATGACATAAAACATATACAAATAATATTAAAATTGGCTGATGAAAAAATTCATCCTGGTTGCTTTGTGTATATAATAGCATGATAGATGTTAATCCCAGGTCTCAGAAGACCTGAAGTAAGAAAGGAATTTATTCTAGAAGAAAACTGGGATGAACTCATTAGCCTTCATGAATATGTAAGATGTCCTTTCTTCTCTTCTTCTCATATGTCTTGGAATATAGAAGACCCTCTATTTTAATCCTGGGAGATAAGGAAGATAATATATTGATTAATTCATTATGTAAGTAATGTTATACACCATTCAATCACATAGCTATGTATATCCTTGGAGATTTATGGATCTGTAGCCCTGTCAAACCAGACTCTTGTCTCTTCTTCTTCCAAGAGCCATGTGTCAGCCATCTGTAACTAGGCACTGGACACATAAACAACATTATAGAGTTTGACATTTTTCTCTAGTTTCTTGACAATGAATTAGACATTACTTAAAGTTTTTATCTATATATAATACTTATATACATGTGTATAAAATATAAATGTATATAGATATTTGTATGCTGCATGAATTTATATAGACCATGTCTTAATATATTTGTGTGCATGCATGAATCTATTATCTCTATGTGTGTAAATAAACATGTACCAATATCTATAATGTTAAATATCCCATAACACAGAAAAATTGAATTAATTTCAGATGTACATCTTAAATATCTAGCAAAGACAATCAATAAAAAATTGTATACTGTGCGACAAGAAATATACTAGGTACTGAGATAAAAAATAAAAAATCAGACTGTCTCTCCCTTCAATAAAGGTAACATCTATCAGGAGATTAGGACAGGGTCATCAATTAGTAAATATAAGAGATACACTAACTAGATAAGCAAATTAATGGATGGATAAATAGATAGGCAGGCAGACAGACAGACAGATAAATTAATACTTTGCTATGGAAGGAATAAGGAATGGAGAAAAAGGGAAAGCCTTTGGGGGCAAGAATCATTTGAATTGAGCTTTGAATGGAACATTAAGTCCTAAAAGGCATAAGTAAAGAAGAAAAGATTTCTAGGCATGGGGGACAACCTAAGCAAAGACATATAAGTAGGAAATGAAATATAATGATTTAGGAAGAGCAAGTTAGACAGTTTGGCTCAAGAGTAGAATACAGTAGAATAGAACCAGAATGAGATGGGTTTTTAATGCCAAACATAGTAGTTTGCATTTTATCTGAAAGCAATAGTCATGGAGAACAGAGGGCAGAAGTCTTTTTCAAACCTAGTATTTTCTTCTTTTCACTGTTATTCAGACCTGGTGACTAGTTAGTTCTAAAAAATGATGGTATTGTTAAAAGACCTACATTTACTTACTCATCTCAGTACATAAGAATATTCTTCATTCACTATTAGCCTGAAATGACTCAGAATCAGCTGCAATGAATCACTAAGTTCAAGATAAAGAATGACCTGCAAATCATTTAGCTTTCTAGTTCTCTGTAAGTTCTCAACAATGAAGGGTATAAAGAAGCATGTATCTATCTTCCTCAGTGAAATATTTCAAAGGGATTGTTTTAAACCATCAGAATACATCTGAAAGGAGTGGTGGAAATCATCTTTCAGAACTTAATTTTTGCCTTCAGAAACATTCTAGAGAACCCCTAGACATGCAGAAAAGTTGGATTAAATGTAATGATTCTTAAGGAAAGAAATCATATTTATTTAACTACCTATGTGACTGTTTGCTAAAAGCATATAGCATCTAAGGGTGTATATTTGAGGAACTGAATATTGAACCAAAATCCCAAAATATTTTGTTGTGGAAAATGTTATTAAAATGATACAATGGTGGAGGGGAAAACTAGGTATCTCAGTAGATTGAGAGCCATGGGTAGAGATGGCCCTGGGTCCAAATCTGACCTCAGATATTTCCTAGCTGTGTAACTCAGGGTAAGTCACTTAACCCACATTCCTATCCTTTACCATTCTTCTGCCTTGGAACCACTACAAAGTCTTGATTCTAAGATAGAAGGTAAGAGATTTTTTTTTAATGCAATGCATTGAAAGTTATAGAAAAAAAAGATTTGGTTCTATCTATTGCTTGTTGATAACACTTCACTTTAGAGACCAAAATGTTAACTTGAAGGAACTATAAAGGCATATCTCCCATCCATATATTAATACATATAGTTAGTAACTGGATTTTTTCTACAGAAGAATTATAGTTTGGTGAAAAGTCCATAGCACTTAGAAACTCGATACCTGGGTACTAACTCATCATACATTGATTAATTGTGTGATCCTAGGAAAGATACCTTTCTAAGCCACAGGGACTTCATCTGCAAAACAAAGATAATACTGAGAATATCAATAGATGTTCCTTCCTTTCCATGTCACCTTGAGTCTCCCCTCTTGGTATGATGCAAATACCTTCAAAGCTTCTAGAAAAAGAAATGTTTCTTTTGCTGTTGACAAGAAATGACAACTTGAGCATTCTGTCACCCAGTGCATATATTGTGACACAAACTTGAATCGAACATGAGCTGGTATGTGCTGGGTGGGGGATAGTAAAGGAAAGAAGTGAAAAAGGAAAAGCTCCCTTGAAGCTGTGCCAACACACCTATTGCAGCCTATAGGTTAGTCTTCACTTTGGGATAAAGAGACATCCTTACACATGGGTCTGTGTTAAAAACTAAACAGGTAAGGCAGTTCTTTTTTTAAAGATGCTCAAAACATTCTGGAATTCCAAACAGAACCTGTACAGTACATTCAGACTTATTTAAGTGGATTAGAAGTTTTAAAGTAAAATCTTATGAGCAATGTGGGAATGATCATAACAATCACTATAAAACTGATGAACAGAATAAAATATACACCAAATGGAAACCTCTTGACAGGAGAACATCAATCTCTACATCTTGACAAGCAATGTGGGACATAAACTAAATCTTCTGGCAAGATATATAGTCTTTTCTTAGAATCAAACAATATAGTTCTGGTGGAAAAATTCTCAAATGGAATACAATGCATATGTAACTCATGAGATAGGAAAAACACTAGAGTTGGAGATAACATTAATCAAATATTGTCTGAGCCCCTTTTGTGTCCCAGGCACTGTCCTAGGCAATGGACAGATAAGTATAAAGAATGAAACAAGTCCATTCTTGCAAAGAGTAAAGGGTTCTGACACAACAATTTGTGTCTACATAGCTAGGATCAAGTTATGGAACCCCTTATTTCTTTTAGGTGAATAGTACTATTTTTTTAAACTTTTACCTTCCAACTTAGAACCAATACTAGGTATTGGTTCTAAGACAGAAGAGTGGTAAGGGCTAGGAAATGGGGGTTAAATAACTTTTCCAGGGTCACACAGCTGGGAAGTGTATGAGGTCATATTTTAGCCCAGGACCTCCTATCTCTTTGCCTGCCTCTCAATCCACTGAGCCACCTAACTGCCCCCAAGTAGTACTATTAATAGTCTTATAGGTGAGAGAAGATGTTTATATTTGCAACATTTCCTTTAATACAACTCCCGTCCATTTGAAGATTCAAATAGAGAAGACACTCTTTCTATCCTTTAGGAGTGTTGTAAATGTGGTAAGTATGTAGTTCTTTTTGAATATCAAAGTGTTTTCAGTCTTAGAATATGAACCTCAAATTGTTTTTTAATCATTCTGTGATATTTTCCTTGTTCAAGATAGGAATCTTATATATGTTACCTTGAATTGTCATGGAGAGGAAAGATACCTGAGGGAATGAGAAGACTAGGCCAATCTCATCAAATTTTTCTCTAAACTAAAAATGATTAATGTACTTTATAAATAATGATTTATATTTTAAGATTTTCTATGTGTGAAGTGCTGTGGTAAAAATTAGGTATACAGAAAGAGACCAAAAGACAGACTGATCTCAAGGAGTTTGCAATCTAACAAAGGAGACAATATGCAAGCAAATATATAGGCATATCAACCTTATACAGGATGAATAGGAAATAATTAAAAAAGGGAAAGATCTACATTCAGTCATTACTTGAGAGCAAAGATACAGAATATCTTAACCTCAAAACATCTAGGAGGTCAGTGTTACTGGATCAAAGAATATCTTTTAAAGGATAAGATATAGGAAGCCTGGAAAGGTAACAGGGAGCTAGGTAATGAAGGGCTTTGAATGCCAAACAGGCATTTTATTTTTGCTCCTGGATGCAATAGGAAGCCACTGCGGTGGATGACATAATGAAAACTTCATTTTTGGAAAATCATCTCAGTGACTTAATGAAGAATGGATTAGAGTGGGAAAATTCCTGAGGCAGCAGGCTATTGCAATAATTCAAGGATAAAGAGTGATGAGAGTCTGAACTCGAGTGGTGACAGTGTCAGAGCAAAGAATGAGGCATATTTGGGAGATACAGCAAAGGCAAAATTGGCAGGGCATGGCCACAGCTTGAATATGAGGAGTGAGAGATAATGAGGAATCGAAGAGGACTTTTAGTTTGTGAACCTGACAGATTGGGAGGATGATGTTTGCCTTCGACAAGAATTGAGAAGGAATGAGACATAAGGCTTTGGGGGAAAGAATGATTCCTGGTTTGTGTGTATTGATTTTAAAATGTCTACAAGACTTCTAGTTTGAGATATCTGAAAGGCAATTGGAGATGCAAGTCAGTAGAAAGATTGGGGCAAGATGGGTAAATCTGTGATTCATCAGAAAACAGGTAGTAGTTAAAGGTCACCAAATGAAATTTTATACAGGGGGAATAGAAGAGAGCTGGGATAGAATCCTGAGGAACAGCAATGCATTGAAGGAACATTATTGATTTTTTCTTCAGCAGCTAAATGGCTCCCTTCAAACTCAGATCCTGATGTCTAAGAGCAGCAGACACTGGTTCAGACGCAGTTCTCTTTAAAATATATTCATGGAGGGGCAGCTGTGTGGCTCAGTGGATTGAGAGTCAGGCCTAGAGATGGGAGGTCCTAGGTTCAAGTCTGGCCTCAGACACTTCCAAGCTGTGTGATCCTGGGCAAGTCACTTAACCACCATTGCCCACCCTTATCACTCTTCCACCTAGGAACCAATACACAAAAGTTTAGGGTTTAAAAAAAAAAAATATATATATATATATATATATATATATATTCATGGCTAACTAGTTGGGGGGAGAGGCATTTAAACTATTTTAGGAGAATTTCAGAGTAGAGCCAAGATGGTAGAGTATAGGAAACACTACTTGAGAACTCTCACATTTCCCTTTAAAATAATGTCTCAAATTGAATTCTGGAGCAGCAGAGGCAACAATAGATCACGCCAAGACATTCTTCTAGCCAAGATAACTTAGCAGATCTGAGTGAGAGAGCAGATCTGGATGAGAACTGTTCTAGAGTCCATTTGGATGCAACATCAATGATGGTCCATGGTGGTGGCAATAGAAGTAGACGCAGCTTTGGGGGCTCTCAAAGCAGAGACAATAAGGGCATCAGGACATAGGTATGAAAGAGATTACAGAAGATTTCTGTATTAGCATTTGGTGCAAGGCCAGATGCTGTTTGACAATTCCAATGCCTATAATCACTTCTAGGTCACAGTTTAAGGAAAAGAGGAACACTTTCAGTTTTAAAGAAATGTCACCTTGAGAAAGAATATTACTTGTGTTCACAAGGGAGAAGGGCTCTTGAAGAATAATATCAGTTCTAATCCAAGGGGATTAGGAATTCTTTCCTGTTTAAAGACAAAAAGCCAGACCAAGAAAGCAGTTATCATATGTCTTCCCAGATCACACCACCTTCAAAGTATCAAAAATGTCCAAACCACCATAATTAGACCAAAAACAAAAAGTTACAGTGGTAACAGAGAAGATCAGAACACAAACTCAGAAGACAATGATATCAAAAAGGTATACCAAAGAAAAAATAATTTGTACACAAGCCCAAAGGCCTAAAAACTATTTTTGAAATCAAATATCAGTGATAGAAAAAAATTGACAAATGAGAACAAGGGAAGAAAATTTTGTAAAGACAATAATTTGGTAAAAGAGACATGAAAATAATATTGAAGAAAATAAAATCTTAAAAAACAGAATTGGCAAAGTGGCAAAAAACCCACAAAGCTTCATGGATGAGAATAATCCTTTA
>NC_058131.1:196844799-196967583 GCF_016433145.1 Gracilinanus agilis | reverse complement strand
GATCGAATGCCGCAGGTGTTCTATGAATCCTTTCAATGTCTATATTGCCCTCTTGTTGTAGGACTTCAGGGCAATTTTGCTGAATTATTTCTGTTAGTATAGAGTCCAGGTTTTTATTAATTTCTGGTTTTTCTGGAAGACCAATTATTCTCAAATTGTCTCTTCTAGACCGGTTTTCTTGGTCTGTCACTCTCTCATTGAGATATTTCATGTTTCCTTCTATTTTTTCAGTCTTTTGGCTTTGTTTTATTTGTTCTTGTTGTCTTGAGAGATCATTAGTTTCTACTTGCTCAATTCTAGCCTTTAGGGATTGATTTTCGGCTATAATCTTTTGGTTTTCGGCCATAATCTTCTGGTAATCGGCCATAATCTTTTGGTTTTCGGCCATAATCTTCTTGTTTTCGGCCATAATCTTCTGGTATTCCTTTTCAATCTGGTCATTTCTTGTGTTCAATTTGCTTATCAGTTCATTTGGTTTCTGAGCCTCGCTTTCCAGTTGCAAGATTCTACCTTTTAAGCTGTTATTTTCTTGCCAGATCTCTTCCATTTTCCTCAGAATCTCAGATTTGAACTCTTCCATAGCTTGTGAGGAGTTTTCCTTATTTGGGGAGGGTCTGGATGGTTGTTTGTTCTCCTCCTCGGTTTGCTCGGTTGTCTGGATTTTCTCTGTGTAGAAGCTGTCGAGTGTTAAAGACTTCTTTTTTTTGTTATTATTCTTTCTCTTCTGAATTTCCTGTAACTGATTAGCCATCATTAGCCCAGCAGCTTCTCAGGTTTATCCTCGCTCTCTGTGTCTGTCTGAGATCTATTGGCTCCTGAGGTCTGAGTTATAGTTTTTTCCAAGGTCAAGCCCCCTGGTGGATTCCCTTGCTTGATCCTCTGCAGGAGGTTCCTTTACAAGTCTCAGGGAGCTACTTCCACAGTCGTATACCCGTCTGCACTGGTTCCCCATTTAGGCTTTAGTTCCTGGCTGTGTTTGCCTCCACCCACGCCTCTGCTCAGCCGGCACCCACGCCTCTGGTCAGCGGGCGCGCGCCCAGCGTCCACTCTCTGCTCCCACGCGCTCAGATTTCGCGTGCGTTCTTGACTTAATGGGGTCCTAGGTCTTGCTGCTCTCAGGAACAGGTCCCAGAGCTGCCGATGACTCGATGGGTGCCCCAAACTTGCTCTATTTCTTTTTAGCTGGGTTCGGAGCTATAGGTGAGTGTGGAGGGGTTGGGGGTGGGGCGGTTGCTCAGCTCGCGATTGAGTGAGTGAGAGCCCTTTTTAGCCTGGAACTGTCTCGATTCCACGTACCTTCCACTCTGTGCCCTGTTGTGGGGTTCCTCCGTTCGTCTGGACTTGTTTTTATGTCCCCTTGAGGAGTTTTGTGTGTTTTGGTCAGGAGAGGTTAAGAGCTGCTTCTTACTCTGCCGCCATCTTAACCCGGAACTGATCCAGCCATTCTGGCTGGCAATTTGGAATCACGCTCAAGGGGCTATAAAAGAATGCTTGCCCTTTGATCCAGCCATACCATTGTTGGGTTTGTACCCCAAAGAGATCATAGATAAACAGACTTGTACGAAAATATTCATAGCTGCGCTTTTTGTGGTGGCAACAAATTGGAAAAGGAGGGAATGTCCTTCAATTGGGGAATGGCTGAACAAACTGTGGTATATGCGGGTGATGGAATACTATTGTGCTAAAAGGAATAATAAACTGGAGAAGTTCCAGGCGAACTGGAGAGACCTCCGGGAACTGATGCAGAGCGAAAGGAGCAGAGCCAGAAGAACTCTATACAAAGAGACTGATATACTGTGGTAAAATTGAATGTAATGGACTTCTGTACCAGCAGCAATGCAATGACCCAGGACAATTCTAAGGGATTTATGGTAAAGACGCTACCCACATTCAGAGGAAGGACTGCAGGAGAGGAAACATATAAGAAAAACAACTGCTTGAACGCATGGGTCGGGGTGGACACGACTGAGGGTGTAGACTCGAAACTACCACACCAATGCAACTACCAACAATTTGGAAATTGGTCTTGTTCAAGGACACATGACAAAACTAGTGGAAACGCACATCGGCCAAGGGTGGGGGGGCCCCGGGGGGGGGGTTGAAGGGGAAAGGTGGAGCATGAATCATGTAACCATGTTAAAAATGAATATTAATAAATGTTAAAAAAAATAAAAATAAAAAAAATATTCATTGTGAAATCTTCCATCTAAAATATATAAGGAATTGCATCAAATTTGTTGGAGTAGGATCCAGTCCCTAATCTGCATATACTGAAAGGAAAGTAAGAGAAAGTTCTTAAGAAAAGAAATGAAAATTGTCAGTGACCAGCTCTAAATTATCTGATATCTTTAATAATAAAGGTAATTAAAATTAGTGTGTCAGTGAGATATCACTTTAGATTTTATCCTCAGGATACATTACAGGAGGCCATGATTGGATCACGAGATTAAACACTAAAAGAAAGTTCTAGAAACCAAGTTTTATGAAGAAAAGTAGATTCACAGAGGGACATTTAGTATGGGAAAAATATGGCTTTTGGTGAAGATCGACAAATTCAAAAGTGGAAACTCTATCACATGGTAGAGGAATTTGCATATATTCTACAATTAGTGTGTGTGTGTGTGTGTGTGTGCGTGCGCGAGTGTTTGTGCTTATGTGTGCTTATGAGAGAGAGAAAGAAAATTAGAAAGAGCTGGAAAGAGAGAGAAAGAGAGCAAAAGAGAAATTGAGGGAATTAGGACAATAAGTGGTTAATCATGGGAACTGAGTGAACTACATTTACTCCACATTGTGATTCAATTCTAGAGCTACCTCAATTCCATTTCTATTCAATTATGGAACTACTCCAAATTCTGTCTTTTAAGAAAAGTTTATTCAATTGTGAGAACTGAGACAAAATCTTATTTCTTGTTTTGAAAACTAGTCTTCTATAACTGTGATACTGGATCACTGGCATCTGCTCTTTTGAATCTTAACCAAGGACTTGCATTATATTGAGTAGAAATTCAGTTTGACCCTGAGATTATTAGGGGTTTTCATAATTGGATACTTTAAGTAATCCATATGTCATCTGAAAACTGGCCCCAGAGTGACCAATAAATTATTGTTTCCATTTTCTTTTGATCTTTTACAGACACTTGAGGAGTAGGACCACTCTCTTTCCTCTAATTCAGGGAATTGTATCTGTTCACTCTACCCCTCCCCACTTGGAAAAGTCCTTAATCTTTCCTCCAATTGGAAATCAGATTATCTAATAGTTTGTTGTTTCCTTTTAGTTAAGTGGTCTTGATTGATTCATTGTTTTTAATGTATAAAAGTCTGTCTCCCCCTGTATTTGGGGTCCACCCCTAATATGAGGAAGGGGCATGGTCCTGGTTTATTGAGCAATTGTCATGCATTGTTAAATAAATCAATATGCTCAGAAAATTAGACCTTCATTTCCTCAGTCATGTCCTCTTTTATATACATATATATATATATATAATATATAATATATATTCACATATGTGCATATACACACATACATATGTATACATATACATATATTTGGGTATATATAGAAGTCTTTGGGACAAACTTCTTAGAAAGTGACTATTTTTACTACAATAGAATGAAAGAATTTTATAAGAAATTCCCATGTCAAGTATATGTATTTCTTGGCAAAAAAAGGATATTTTTAAAACTGTAGTTAAAGAAGAGAGAGACTTCCTAGTTAGAGTGACCTTGAAACTTACATTTTGCATCCACAATGGCTGCCATTGAAAACCTCTTCAAAGGCAATGACTCATTAGTAAGATTGTGCTTAGGATCACTTCAAACAAGGGAAAGTTTTCATTCAAAAACAGCATGACAAAAGGCTACACTACTCTAGCCTTCTTTGATGACTTTGATTCAAAGACAAATACAGGACAGGGCCCAAATTGTTCATATTTTGCATTGAATAATAATATCCAGTCATATTAATGAGATGAAATAACTACATTAATTATTAAAGTTCATGTATATTTCTGGATATTGATTACTTTACCTATGTTGGCATTAAAATATCTATTTCCAACTTTTTTTTTAACTTCCTTGATGAATCATCTCTCAGTGATTCACAATTTTCACATGTATTTTGCTTTATACTCAAAGAATTATATTTAACCTTTGATTTTTCAAAATCTTCCAACATTTTATAGTGCTTTTAGAGTATCATGAAATCCACTACTATTCCAACAGGTTTTAGCTTCCTCTTCTCTAAACATGAAGTTAGAATATATGATCTTCAAGGTTTCTTACTTTTAATACTCTGGCCCGGGAACAAATATTTATAATTAAATACACCTCTCTCCTCCAACATCTGTAATTATGAATAGTGCCTAAATACCTAGATTTTCTGCTTTGGAGAGATTTTCAGGACATATAAACAAAAGAGTATGACTCAATTTTAACAGTGGAAGATACCTAAGAGTCCATCTCAGCTAACAAAATATATAAAAAGAAACATATCTACAAAATCCCCATGTTTGAAGATCTCCAACAAAGGACAATGTCAGTTCTTCCCAAGACAGACAGACTATTAAACTTTAGGTTAGGGCTAATTGTCAGGATTTTTTCTTATATTGTACCAAAATCTAACTGATTTTCCTCTAGTTTAGTCCTTTAGGGCCAAATGAGAAAACCAAATCTGTCTCATGATAAAATCTCAGCAACCTTAATTGTCATGCTTTCTCTTAAGTCTTCTCTTTTCAAAACCAAACTCTCAACACTTGAACTTCTTTCAACTAATCCTTGCATGGTATGGTCTCTAGCCCTTTCATCATCCTATTTTACCTCCTTTATATGATCTTCACATTAATTATGGCCTGTCTAAAATGCAGTGCCCAAGGGAAAAAAAGAGAAAAATACAAATAACTTGGCCAATATCACACAAAAATTTAGAAACTAAGATAATCCTAGGCAAAGTGGATGCTGATGGAATTATTTGATTATTTATTTCCTTCCATAGATTTATAGGTATTGGAATTAGAAAAAAAATTTAAATATCATTTGTCCTAACTGCCTTGCTTTACAGATAAACAAACTGAGGCCCAGGGAAGATAAAGACAGTGCAAAAAGAAGGTAATCTCAAAGGAAAGATACTAGCAAAGAGGAGTACTGGTGATATGGGAGAAACAAAACCAAGTTTGTAGCAAGGTCTCACCCCAAAAATGTGAGACTTAAACTTAGTTCAATCTAGAAGTAAGAAAAGAATTTTATTTGAAATAATGGTGGGTTTTGGTGTTATAATAGCCCAGTAGCTGGTGGAATAGTCTGGAGGCTAATCAGGTAGCCTTAGAGCCAATGGATAAGCCCAGGGGCTAGTAGAATAGCTTCTTTGGTGCTTGATAGGAGGAAATAGCAGCTCTACTATAGGTTGGAAGCTTCCTCTGAGGAGTGGAGCTTTTACACACTGTAGAACAGGGTTGGTATATTTATTGGGATCTGGAAGCTTAGCATTTCCATTTCCAAACTCAAGTGGAGGTATGTTTTGGGGTTTGTCACCATAGAAATAAGGAGCATGTGCAAGATTGGAAGATTCTTCTGGAATGCCAGGGTCCTCATTGTTCAGGTTCCATGTTCTTTCATTGTCCACCTTTTCATCATTTGTCATGGAGTGGTCTTGCTGCCCTTCCAGGGTGGGAACATGGGGAGGGGATGTAGTACATTGGAGGACCACTATAGATAATTAATTATTTCTAAGAACAATATAAGCATAAAAAGATGATGCCTAGTATAGAATGTTAAAGATCTAGTACACAGAATGAATAATTGAACAATCTACAATTCATGCTTGACTAATGCTGAAATTACAGGTTTTGTGGTTGATATTTAACTAGTGAGAAATGCAAGATTTCAGAGTATGAGTGTCCCATTCCTATTATTACCACTTATTGCCCACTTCCAGCCCACATCATTGGGAAAAACTTCCAGTAGAAGCTGGAATTTCAGCAGATTTTTCAAAAAATAGGAGTTGGAAATGAGGAGAGACATCAAAGTAAAGATTTAAAGCCATGTTTCCAGTTCTAGGTTTTTAGTTTTAAGTCTAGTGCTCTAACCACTATAGTTTAAAGTCTATTCAACAAAATACAAATCAAACAATCTTGCTATCAGTGAAATAAAACCTATTTATCAGTTACATATGACTTAGACTGTAAAGACTTTGAGCTGAATGTCCTTTCATCCTTCCTTCTTTCCTTCCTTTCTTCCTCCCTCCCTCCCTCCTTTCCTTCCTTCCTTCCTTTCTTCCTTCCTCCCTCACTTTTTCCCTTCCTTCTTTCTTTCCTTCCTTTCCTTCCTTTCTCCTTTCCTTCCTTCCTTCCTTCCTTCTTCCCTCCCTCCCTCCCTCCTTTCCTTTCTTTCCTTCCTTCCTTTCTTCCTTCCTCTCTTCCTTTTCCCCTTCATTCCTTCTTTCCTTCCTTTCCTTCCTTCCTTCTTTCCTTCTTTCCTTCTTTCCTTCCTTCCTCTCTAGCTTTCTGTTTATTGATAAATTTTTAAATTTTTATTGTGTCCCCTAAGCCTCTAGGTTCATGTAATAGTAAAAATGTGGTCTATAAATGGCTAATGGAGAAAAAAATGAAGCTAGAATTATATATGTATACACACATATATCTAGTTTGTTCTCAGCAAAATTGGCTCAAAATGAATAGAGATAATAGGATACTTCAAGGATAAATATCTATGTAGAGTTGGTGGAGAAAAACTCATTGGGGAAACTGCTTGTGGAGAGGCAAGTGTGATCTAGTCATTTCCTAATTTAATTATTTTTACCAGGTAAGTGTTAAGCTTAATTATTTCTGTTGTTTGAAACACTGTATGCACTGTCTTTGTCCCCTAAAATTTGGCACCTAACGGCAAAGAAGTAGATCCCCTGTCTTGGTTATGACTTTGAATGGTTGATTCTCTCAACTGAGAGCAGATTCACAATGCTACTCACATTCCCAGTTGGCCCAGCTAGCATTGATTTACTGCCAAAAAAACAGAAAAAGACAAAAATAGCTTGTTAGCCTCTCCTAATACATAAGCAGAACAGAAAGTTTTAAGTAACCCAAAGAAAACTTGACTACCCCAAGTATTTTCCCCCAGTACATATCCTGGCACCCAAATCCCACTTTAAGTGATTCTATTACATTAAGCCCTGCCATCCTCTAATAAAATATAACTCCTCTTGGAAAGGTAATTGTTAAGTCACAAATAGTTTAATTCCTTCCCTTCACATGATAATTGTTTAATGCCCAGAATTAATCTTTACTGACTTGTTAAATTACCTTATCAAAACATTTCCTTGAAGTAGGTAGGGACCATTAGCCTATCCTGGAAGTACTGAAAGAAGAGAGCAATGAATGTTGAAAAGTAGGAATGGGGAACAAGGAGAGCTTTATCATGAAATATTTCAACTTTGATAGGATAATAGAATTGAACCAGAAGAGACATCAGAGGCCATTTAACACACTTGTCTCATTTTTTTAAACCCTTACCTTCCCTCTTGGAGTCAATACTGTGTATGGCTCTAAGGCAGAAGAGTGGTAAGGGTTAGCCAATGGGGGTTAAGTGACTTGCCCAGGGTCACACAGCTGATATAAGTGTAGTGTCTGAGACCAGATTTGAACCTAGAACCTCCTGTCTCTAGGCCTGCTTCTCAATCTACTTAGCTACCCAGCTGCCCCCTCATTTCTTTAATGAGGAAGATGATGCTGAAGGAGATCAATTTATTCACTAAGCCTTATACATGTGATAGGTATTAAGAGGTGGAATTTGAACCCAGGGCCTCTGATTAGAGAATCAGTGCTTCATTCATGTGCCACATTGACTGAGAGAATGCAGAATTCAGCATGTGCTTTACTTTTCACTATAGGCACATTTTCCCAATTTTGCTTACTTATTACAACTCTATTTTCAAGGCTATTCATTTTGCATGTGGATTGAATCTCTCCAAAGAAAGATTTGCATCAGTAAGAGATTCCATCTGACAACTGATGTGTGTGGCCCTGAAATAGTTCTTCCACACCAGCTCACTGGAGGCAGCCCCTTCTTTTATCTAATTAGCACATGAGTCATGCCTTCAGAACAGCCCGCAGGAAAATTAAAAACTTAATCGTTCTCTTCATCTAACTAATGGCCCAGTAGAGGCAAGCAAATTAATATCAACTGCATTGAAGTTTTACTTAAAACTGAGTAGAGAAAAATAGGATCTCACTATTTATGCCAGGCACTAAACTAGCTAAAGGGGCAAATAAACCAGTAGCCAGAAGGAGTCTCGGTTTTGCCACTTGGATTATCAACATGGAAAATTTCATCCACACTATTCTGCTGTGATGTCTAG
The DNA here is from genome assembly GCF_016433145.1 of Gracilinanus agilis. NCBI lineage: Eukaryota > Metazoa > Chordata > Mammalia > Didelphimorphia > Didelphidae > Gracilinanus > Gracilinanus agilis. The sequence continues at coordinate 196,959,239 of NC_058131.1, read as the reverse complement.
CAAAAGAGACCTTCACACTCTTCCATGAAGAGCATGAATGGGCAAGAGAGCCATATGTTCATCTGGATCTTACATTCCATGAGCACATGTTTCATAGGTGGAAATTCCACTGAAATTTAGGGTACTTATCTCCCCTTGAAAAACTCAAAAAATGGTGCCCAGGGTGCATCCAAACAAAAACTCATCAGCTCTTTTGACTGCTATTTGGCTAATATTCCACTGCTACCACTAAGGTGGTCAAGTCGGTTTTTATTCATCATGTTCCTGAATTCATAGCCCTTAGCCTCTCTTGGAACTGCTTCCATATCCTGTCCATTCTAATACCATATATATTTAATTTGCCAAGTGAGCTTTAGGTTCAGAGTTGAAAGATTTGTTTCCAATTCCAGGTCAGAGACTTACTAGCTATGTAAGTCATGGATAATAACATGGCTGAAATGCGTTTCTCCTCACATTTAAATTGGGAATAATAATACTTGTATTCATTAAATCACAAGGATGTTGTGAGGAAGAAAGAGTTTTGATTTCTATCCTCACAATAATTAGACAAACAAGAATGCCTCCTGGAAAGTTGAATTGATCTGCAACGAGCCAACAATGTCACACTGCATGATTCAATTTGGTATAAGTATCCTCATCATAGGAAATTTTTAACTCACTGTCCTAGTTTATCCTGACTTTTACTCTTTAGAAAAATATCCATGATTTTTTCCCAGATTCTTGGTATCAAACTCCTCTTCCAACCTCCTACTCTGAATGCATGGAAGACAAAAATGCCATAGAGACAAAAGACAAGACATTCAAGGGATCATATAATGATTGGATTGGATAAAAGACATGAAGCTGAAGGTAAAGTTTTAAAGAGGTAGAAAGTGTATCATGTTTCACCTTTTTTTCTTCACTGCTGAACTCACTTCTTTATTCATAATTGGCACTTTAGAAATATTTATTTAAGCTAATTGATCTTGCTTCTCATCACTTGTTCTGAGTTGCCAATGAACCATGAGATTCCCAATCCACAAATCTAGCTTTGTCCTGGACTGGACAAACTTTATCATCACAGGAAAGGAAAGTGATTCCTTTTTTCTTGGCTTCCAAAGCCACACATATTTAAATGTAACAGCTTTCTGGAATGTGCTCTCAGCCCCAACTTCAAGCAACTTCATCCTTTTCTTGGGCATCAGCTCTCCTTTTCAGGACAACTAAAGTTCCCCTTCTAAATACTCTTCTTATGTAAAGACATGTTTAAAATGACTAAGGGTTTTCACAGCCTAGTTCCTTCTCCTTGTCTTTGTCCACTTTCATGAGCCATTTCAATGGTACAGAGTTTTCTGTAGAGTGTCAGATTTTTGTGATGCAGCATATACTGATTTTAGTTAGAAGGACTGAACATGTACTCTACTTCTACATTTACAAATTCTGGGACGTTGAATACCTTACTTAAGCTGTTGAGTTCTGAAATTCTATAAAAGATAATTCTATAAAACGGAAGGAAAACTTCCCTATTTTATGAAGCCATTGCTTGGATTATTAAGGAAATAAACATGACAATACTTTGTGAACCACAAAGCAATACGTGCAATATGTGCACATGTAAGCCATTATTGAGCCATTATTATTATTATCATTGCCATATTTTCTTGGTAAAATTATTTTTCCAGTTCTACATGCACATAAAACTTTGGCATATCTTGGTCTAATTACATGTTGATGACTCCTGGCCTCAGTTAGGTTGAGACTTTTCACTCAATTCAAAAATTAATGAGGAGACAGAGGGAAGATTTGTGTGTGTGTGTGCATGCACATGAATAAACACACATATGCTTTTCCCCCCCATAAAATCTTTGGTCAAGTTTGTATTCCCTAGCTATTAGAGGGTAGTACTATTAAAACCCAAATTATAGCTTTACTGCATTTAAAATAGCATTTTATTATATTCATAATAATATGAACATTAAGCTTGGCCAGTCATGTCCTCAGTTAGATAAATTGATGTTACATAGATTTCTTTACCCATATTGATAAAAAATCCTAACAAGGATGATGACAGTTAATCTATATATAGCACCTTATTGTTTACAATGCTTTAATATATAATTTCCTTCTATTCTCAATTCTATGAATATACCTAGAGCTTCAAATCATGGTAGATCAGTAGCACTATCTTTTCACATCTGTGTGTGTGTGTGTGTGTGTGTGTGGTAGTTGCTAATTAAGTATTTTATTTCACCATATTATGAAAGATAACCTTTACATTTTGTAAACTTTGTCATGTCTCTCCTCCCAATTCTCAATAAACTCCAGGCTCTCCCAATTGCCTCTAGGATCAAGTACCTTTTATTTGACAGGTAAAGTCTTTCACATTCTTTTGTCCTTCTTACCTTTCCTTTTTTCTCATATGTATTCTCCTCCATGAGCTTCATAATTCCTGGCTTTTGTATTTTTCCTCTCACAAAACACTAAATCTTCTGACTCTGTGCCTTTTTTACTGGTTTTCGTCAACATTTGGAATTTTCTCTCTTCATTTATACCTCATAGTATCTCTGTTTTCATGACTCAGTTTGAATCCCCTCTTCTTCAAGACATCTTTCTCAATCCTCTTTCCTGTCCTAACTGGTACTACCTTCCCTCTGTGGTGACCTTCCTTTGACACTGTATTGTAGAGTTGTCTAATTATTTACATATTGTCTCTCCCATTAGAATGTGAGCTCCTTGACAGTAGGGAAAACATTTTAGCCTCTCTTTCTTTCCATTCCCAGCATTTAGCATAGTACCTGTGCTTAAAAATGTATGTTAATTGACTGGCTGACTGACTGCTATTATTATGTTAGATAAGTTCTAAGGAGGTCAGCAGAACTATTAGATTTTATGTAGAAACAAAAAACACACTATACCTTTGAGTTTCCCAATATTCTGCTGTGACATTTAGCTGCCATTTATTTGTAAACTGGCCTCTTCAGTGTCTACTACTGATGTCACAGTTTAATACCAAGAAATTAGCAGGCAATGATTTTCATAAATGAAGGTAGGAAGGCAATGTACAGGACCAAAATACTAATCCATTTTGTAGGATGATTCATTATTAAATCTAAAGAGTAGTGCAAAATAAACTAAGTAAAGGTCATGTCATATAAAGAAGGAACAAGTAGAAAGAGATTAGGTGAAGGAATTTAGAGAATAATTAGGTATATCTATAAGGACTCCTTTAGCAAAATCTCTGGAGGAAAGAATCACAGTAGCTCAATAAATGACCTTGTACAGAGGAATTATTGTGCAAATGCCTTAAAATGGCATTGGAGACTCTCCATATTAACCTGACCCACTTGACCTGACCTGAAGAAACAGATAAGAAGAACCTAGCTGTAGTCATCTTTGGGAAGAATGAATGTAGGAGGAAATGAGTGAATAGTAGCAGAAGTGATAAGGCAAAAGACATATCAATATTTAAAGCCCTATTTTCATTTTGTTGACTAGTCTTAGGCCTATCAAGCCACTTTGTGCCTTTCTCCATGTCATTTCTTTCTACCTACCACCCTGGTTCGTGTGTGTGTGTGTGTGTGTGTGTGTGTGTGTGCGTGCGCGCGCACGCATGGTGGGAGCAGTGGAGTGACATGATCAGAGCTCAATTTTGGGAAAAGTATTTTGACTGCTGAATAAAGAATGGAATAGAGTGGGGAAAGATTCGTGGCAAGCATATCAATCAGTGGGCAATTGCAATAATTCACATGTGAAGTAATAAGTTCCTACACCAAAGAAAGGGAAATATCAAAGGAAAGAAAAGGATATATTCAAAAGGTGTTGCAAAAGTGGAATTATCAGGACTTTGAAACAGATCGGTGATGAGAAATGAAAAACAGGAAGAAACTGAAGATGAGATCTAGGTTGGGATTGTACTGGAGGGAACAGGAGTATGGAAACACCCCTGATGTTAACAGGAATGTTTGGAAGAAGGGAGGAATTTTAGGGAAAAAATGAGTTGAGATTTAGATATGTGGATTTTAAGATGTCTTCAACAATTCCAGTTAGAAATATCTAATAAGTAGTTGGAGATGAGACTTAGAGGTCACCAGGAGGGTTAGGACTAAAAAAGTAGATCTGGGATCAAAGTCCTCTTTCCATGCTGTTTGTTCTTATCTAGGCACTCTCAAACCTATACTTGTTCATTCCTATCTGAGACTAGGTCTTCATGGACTTCTGTCCATAGGGATTTTTTGGTAAAGGCACTAGGAGTGTACCACCCCAGTAGACCATCAATCCATAGGCAAATAGAAATTGTATGTTGTCTAAGTTCATGCAGCTAGGAAGTCTCTGAGACTAGATTTGAATTCAGGTCTTCCCAACTCTACACCCAACACTCTATCCTCTGTGTCACCTACATGCCTCCTAGATAAGTCTAACCAAGGCAAATGGCAATGGAGATATCACATTTCTCTTTGAATGTAACACTTCCTCAAAGTATTTATTATTCATCTGCTATGTATGAAATTATGCTTAGTAACTGTGATCACCTAATGTCCTTAGAGAAGAAAACAAATTTTCTCTATTAATCCGGTGGAGTTGGTCTGTGTTAGCAAACAACATGGAAAAGGACTTAACTTAAACTCCTTCTTGGTGTGAAGATAAAGGAAAAAGTGCAAAACAAGATCATTAAAACAGAATATATTTAAACCATTTGTCTCACTATTCCGAGGATATAACATGCCTCTTCTGACCTCCAAACTTTTTCTTGCACTCTTCCTACTTCTGAAATAGTCTTCATCTTCTGTAACAATACAAATGTTTTGAAGCCATTCAAGTTCTTACTTAGTGAAACCTTCTATGATGAGGAAAGACAACATGATAAAATGGGATGAGTCTGTCAGAGAATCTAAACATTATATACCACAAATGTAAAAATAGTAACATTTGTATATTACTTTAAAGTTTGGGTGCCAGGAGGCTGCCGCCATGAAGGAGATAGAAGGGAAGCTGCGCGTGGCCATGGAGGTGTCCTTCCCTTTGGGCTTCTTTGTAGGTTGGCAGGCGTGCCGCCTATGGAGACACTTCCTGAACTGGCAGAAGGAGCAGATACAGGAACAGCTGCAAGAGACACAGAGGCGGTTGGACACGTACTGAGTCGCCTTTGCCCTACCTGCCCAGAGGTTACAGCCGTGGTGCCACAGGCCTGAACATTAGTCGGGCCCGTCCGCTTCACTTAGACCGAGCCCTCATGCTTGTTGAAGATGGACTGAAAAGAAACTATTTTTTCCTGCAGCTACCAATTGATTCTTAATCTTTAAAATTAAAAAAAAAATGGATACCTTTTAAATCTTTTTTTTTTCAAAAGAGAACAACACAGTGCTGAGTATCCTTATTCTCTGTATAGCTTTGTAGAACCAAGGGTCAGAAGAATAAGGTTATTTCACATGATAATAATGATTGTACCTGAAGAAGCCATTTTTCTCAGAAAGAAATTTGTGAAAATAAGTGAGATGATGTGTGTGAAATGCTTTGAATTTTTTATATGATTCTATAGTAAGGCAAGATGTACCTATAATAGTATTGTAATTAGCAAAAAACTTGTATATGAAAATAATTTGTAAAACTATGAACTAAAATAATCCAATGTTGACTATAAAGTTTGTAATCTGTTCTTGACTTAATTTGCCAGTTAAAAGATACTACCATATGTTTTTAAAGAAAAAAGTGCCCTTGGTTATACTGACAGAGAGTAATAACCACTCTTCCTCCAGGGAAGATAAGAAGTATCTGTATCATTTTTTTGATGCTTGGATTGCTAATCTGGTTGCTAAACAGGGCCCTTGATTAAACTTACATATGTAAATATCAGTGACCTTATTGAAATGGATGTTCCCTACCATCTTACAGATTGCAAACCATCCATAAATGTACATCCTATGTGACGTATCCATAAACTTGCATAATTTTGTCACAAGATTGACTCGATATGCTAGAAGTCTTCATTTTCTTTTGACATGTAGAAGATGCCAGAAAAATAGGAAGACAGCATATGGGCTGTCTCTTAATATCTCACTCTTGCCCTGTGACCAGTTCATCTGTTGTGTGTATACATTTCTTTGATGATATCCTTTAGTTTTATCAAAATTCCTAGGCTGTTAACACCTGCCATATGTTTCTCCATTGCCCTCCAAGTGATTATTTTTAATTCTTCAGAGACTGTTATATGACTGAATCATAAAACACAATAATACTAATAGAATATTGGCATTACGAATATGGATCTTTGTTTCTAGAACCTTGGGGAAATTAAGGGAATTTAGATACTAGACCAGCAGTGTCAAACTCAAGTGCCAAATAAAAATTCAGTACAACATAAAAAATAAATAAAGTTTGCACAGAACTTTATAAAGCTATTTTCCTTTTATCCTCACAGCAACCCTGGGAGAAATTATTATTTTCTCAAGTTTGTAATGGAGAAAATGGAGGCAGATGGAGGTGAAGAGACTTGCCTAGGGTCACACAATTAGTAAGTACATGAATCTAGATTAGAGTCAGATATTATAATTTTAAATTCAAGCCTCTATCTACTGCATCACTCAGATGCCATATTTTAAACACTATTTCTCCCAACTATCCATCTATCTATCTATCATCTATTTCTTATTTATTAATTTATCAACTATTGTATGGGTATTCAATGAAGATTATCTCTTTTGATGAGGTCTTGTCATTTCCTTTCCTCATTTGGCATCCACCTGCCAGTGAGTTCTCACTTGTGTCTCCAAGAAGCAGTAGCAAATACAGCAACTACACCAAGGTAAATCACCTCAGGAGGTGAGCTAAACAAGATCAAGGGTAATTGACAGGCTTCAAACCTGTGGCAATTTAGGTGACTAACCATCTGAGGTCTGTGAAGACTTCCCCCAGCAGGAGGGGGATTTGAGAACAATTTGTTCCAAAGTCCATGAAGGCAATCGAAATGAGTTCAGGGAAATGTTTAGCATTTGGGTAGACATCAAAGAAGCCAAAGCAATCCACTTCATCTTGAGTAATCACCTGTTTTCTTGGTTTTTGTCTTTCACTGGACCTCAATGACTATGAAAGAGTAAGACTGATGACTTTGTGTGAATCTCCCTGACTTAAATTCAGTTTAGGGGTCATTCAAAGATATCACCCAATGATTTCCCTTTGGGCCTCTTGTATAAGGACAACAGCTATCTCTGTCTATGTATTGGTCATCTATCTACATTTGTCTTACTATATCTATCTCTTACATCTTTCTATCATCTACATATATATTTATATCTATCTTCTACAACTATAATCTATCATGTATTCAATTAGCCAGCTCCATAGCTATCAAATAGGGGGTAATGAATGTTAAAATATCTTGTAAAACATAAAATACAATACAGTATCTGCTCTGTATTTGGAATCAAAAGATTTGAATGTTCTTCCAAAGAGCAGAGGTGACCCAATGGCTTTTGGGTTAGGCTGCTCTCTTTCTGGCATAAAGACTTTCCACATAATCAGAATTGTCTATGAATTAAATGGAATCGTCTACCTTATTAACATAGGAACTTCTCTGCAGTACATGTATTAAATCAGAGGCTAAATGATTACTTGTCAGTGAGATCACAGTATGAATCCAGCTTTGTGTTATATGGATTCCATGAACAAAGAATGTATCATTAATTATCTGAATGTAAGCTTATAGTCTCAACTATATTTTCCATAGGTAGGGGACTAAATGCAGGAGAAATAGAATTTTACATACATACATATATATATATATATATATTTATACAGAGTCTCAAATATTAGACTTTCACCTTTAAGGAACTACATAGTGGAATTTTACAAAAATGTTTTGCATTTGGTGCTGAGGAAATAGTGAGGATAAAAACCTAAGTATGATGGTAATATACATATCACTTAAATTAGAGAAATATTTTAGATAAAAATAATATAGAAATTTTTCATATCTTAGAGCTTCTTGTTTTGTTTTGCTTGTTAATGATCTGTCTCCTAGGAATCTTTATGACAAAGACTGACTTTTAAAATTAATTTTTTAATTACTCCCAGAGGGGTTGAGATAGCAATATAATAGGATCTTGAAAATAAACAATATAGTGCAATTAGTAAAGCTGATTTAAACCAAATTTACTCCCATTTGACTAATCCTTGCTGGTAATGCTTAAAGTCAGCATAGAGTTATAGACACAGAAATGGTTTAATGCAATGATCTGTGGGTTTGGTGTTTAGAGGTCTGGGTTGCAGACTTGTCTCTCAATAGTCAGCTTATAAAGTCTAGACTGTAATAAGAAATTTGTCTACCAACAAACTGATTAGACTAATTTAATTGGAATGGGGTAGGAATACCTTAGGAAGCTGCCTTGTCAAAAGTGATGGAGGGCAAAGGTGGGAATTGTTCATTTCTGATGTACTATATTTGGAAAAATAATTAGATGAAGTAGAAAGACCAGGATGCAAACCCCAGATCTAATATAACGTTAAGTTCTGAGTAGGTCAGAGAAATTCGATGATATATGTTTTAAACAAAAAGCTGAGACAGAAACTACTGGACTCCACAAGAGGAGAAATCAGAATATTTCTAAGACACTGAAACTATGGTAGGAGATGCAAGAGAGGGAGTAGATCAAAGCCAGACCTAGAGAGGAGCTTTCTATTTTAACTAATTATTTTTGCTACTTAGATACTAAATTTAGGTATACTACTAAAGATTTTAAATGGTGTCAGTACCCTTTAAGTTTTGGTGCCCTAATTATACCACTCTAGGAAGTCATTCTCTGCCTTCATTTTTACATATTTAACATGGCAACAGTGATTGTTGTCTTACCTACCACATAGAGATTATTTTAAGAAAAAAAATAAATACTATAAGTACATGCAGCTAAGTGGCACAGTTTGGAGAGAATATTGGGCTTAGAGTCATGAAGGCTTATCTTCATGAGTCCAAATTCCATCTCAGACACTTACTGACCCTGGGCAAATAACTTAACTCTGAGGCAAACCTCAGTTCTTAATCTGTAAAATGAGCTCCAGAAGGAAAATGCAAATCACTCCAGTCAAGAAAACCCAAAAATGGGCTCATAGTTAGACATAGACATGACTGAACAACATGAGAAAAATTAGAAAAATGTTCTAAAAATTAAAATGTCATTAATTTAGCTTTAAAGTGCAAGATAATCTCTCACTAACAACAATTCATACAGTACTTTACGCTCAACTACTTTCTGTGATTTATATTATCTGTTAAAGAAAATCAAAGTTCAGAAAAAGGACCTGTCCAATATCACATGAATAGTATCAGAACTGGGATTAGAACCTGGTTTCTTCATTCTATAACCTATGGACTTTCCATTGGACCATGCTAACTTATACCCCTAGAAATACTACCACTCAAAGTGACTATACTAGTAAATAAGGCCTAGATAAAAAAATGTTTCATTTATTATTTCTTCTCTTTTGCACTTGTCATGTTTTTAAGCCCTAGTACACGGTCAATCTTTGTGTATGTACAATGTGCTGCTGAAAAGAAGGTGTATTCTTTTTGTTCCTATTTATTTTTCTCCACATATCTATTAACTCTAATTATTCTAAGATTTCATTCACATCTTTTGCCTCTTTCTTATTTTTTTTTGGTTTGATTTATCTAGATCTGATAGAGGAAGGTTCAGGTCTCCCACTAGTATAGTTTTACTATCTATTTCCTCCCTAAGCTCCACTAATTTCTCCTTTAGAAATGTGGGTGCTATACCATTTGGTGCATACATGTTGACTACTGATATTTCCTCATTTTCTAAACTGCCTTTTATCAGAATGTAATTACCTTCCCTATCTCTTTTAATCAGATCTATTTTTACTTTGGCTTTGCCAGATATCATTATCGAGACTCCTGACTTCTTTTTCTCAGTTGATGCCCAATAGATTTTGCTCCAGCATTTTACCTTTACTCTGTGTGTGTTTACCTGACTCTTGTGTTCCTTGTAGACAACATATGCTAGGATTTTGTTTTCTGATCCACCCTGCTATTTGCTTCTGTTTCATCCCATTCACATTCAGAGTTATGATTACCAGCTGTGTATTCCCCAACATTTTGATTTCCTCCCCTATTCCTGTCCTGTCTTCTTTCTCTATTTCCTTCTATACCAGTGGCTTGTTTTTAATCAACCCCCCTAATCTCCACCCTCATTTTACTTCCCTTTCCACAACCTACCTTTTTATTTCCCTTTTATTTTTAGGGTCTATTAAATTCCCTCCCCCTCTCTATATTCCCTGTCCTACTCCACCCCCCTTAGTTTTCCTGTTTCATCTTCCCTATAGGGTAAGATAGAATTCAATACCCCAATGGACCTAGATGCTCTTCCCTCTTGAAATTGATTCCATTGATAGTAAGTTTGAGTAGTACCTATTAGCCCTCTCTTTCTCTCCTTCTTATAGTTGTATTCTTCCCCTCCCCCTCTCATGCATCTATTTGTGTGGTATAGATTTTCCTAATTTTCTTATACCTTCAAGTTTCTCTTGGTGCCGACTTCTATTCCAACTCCCCTTTTCCTTTTTTTACATATCATCTTAGACCATTTAGTACCCAGTCTCTACCTATGAATCACTCTTCTAACTACTGTAATAGTGAATAAAATTTTTGAGAGTTACAAATAATATTTTTCCATATAGAAATATAAACAATTTGGCCTTATTAAAACTCTTAAAGAAAAAAAATAATAAAAAAATTTCCCCTCTTTTTTATTTACCTTTTTCATGTTTATCTTGGTTTTTTATTTGTATATAAATTTTCCATTTAATTCTGTTCTTTTCTTTAAAAATATTTGGAAATCTTCTATTTTTTTAATGTCCATACTTTCCCCTGGAAATATATAGTCAATTTTGATGTGTAGATGATCCTTGGTTGTAGACCTAATTCTCTTGCCTTTCTGAATATCATAATTCAAGCCTTGTGATCCTTTAATGTGGACGTTGCCAGATCCTGTGTAATCCTGATTGATGCTCCTTGATATTTGAATTGCCTCTTTTTGCTTCTTTTAATATTTTCTCCTTAGCTTGGAAGCTCTTAAATTTGGCAGTTAAATTCTTGGGAGTTGTCTTTTGATGATTTAATATAGAGTGTCATCTATGGACTCTTTCAATGCCTATTTTGCTCTCTTGTTACAGAACATCAGGGCAGTTTTCTTGGATAATTTCTTGTAGTATGATGTGATGATTTCTCTTTATTTTCAGGTTTTCAGGTAGGCCTATGATTCTCAAATTGTCTCTCCTGGATCTGTTTTCCAAGTCAACCATCCTTTTGAGAGATATTTTGTGTTTCCTTCTAATCTGTCATTCTTTTGACTTTGCTTTATTAATTCTTGCTGTCTTGTGAGATCATTGGCTTTTACTTGCCCAGTTCTAGTTTTTAATGACTGGTTTTCAGCTAACATTTTTCATTTTCCTCTTCAGTTTAAGATGCTTTTCATCTTCCTCTAGGAGGTCATTTCCAGTCTTCAATCTGCTTGTTATTTCATTTGATTTCTGGGCTTTATTATCCAACTGGGAAATCCTGTCTTTTAAACTGTTATTTTCTTTTTGAACTATTTCCCATTTTTCTTGCCAAATCTCTTCCATCTTCATCATAATCTCAGATTTAAACTCTTCAAAAGCTTGTGACCAATTTCCATTTTTTGGAAGGTTTGGGTGTATTTACTTGTTTGACATCTTCTGCTATCTCCTCTTTAGTCTGGATTTTTCTGCATAAACATTATCAAATGTTAAAATTTTCTTCTTGGTTTTTTTGGTGGTTATGGATTGTAGTTCTCAGGACTTTGTGGCCATTGCTTTGTTCCTTCCCAGTCAGAAGTCTAAGTGGGGAAGGTGGGAGATCTTTGTATTGAACTCCAGAGAGGATTTTGCCCTAAAGCAATTGTATTATGTGGCTATAAGGATGTGGAAACAGCAAAATAAAAGAAATTGAGTTTGTGTAGTAATCCCCTCCACACTAACTGTTGAAGCCACTAATACTATGAGACTAAATGGGGTTCCCCTTGGGAAATGGGGGACCTGTGGAAGGTGTGCCTCCCCTCAAGGGTTAGAGGGAAGGCTTCCACATAATTTGAGATATGTGGTGAACTGATTCATTGCTGGGCTGAACCAGGGTTTCAACAAGCCTCCCCCTTATCTGGGTGTTTGCACAATGTGGGGTCTGACTCATAGATGGATGCAGACAGACACTGTTAAGATATTTCCTTTGTCACTGTCTCACAAATCATCCTAATGCTATCTGACTTATAAAATACTTATTTAAGATATCAAAGGAAATAAATAAAAGTAATGGGATAGGTGGTGGTCAGTGGATGCAGGTTGCCCTAATGCTTAACCCCATCAGGTCCATCACCTTGGGGAGACTGAGTTGGTATCAACCCAAAGTTTCTCCTGCCCTTCCCTCTAAGTCTGTGCCTAATATCACAATTAAGACTAATTATAATTGATTAGGGTCACTTGTAAGGCAAGCTTCAAGAGAAGTGGAGCTTCAGGGATCTGCTCCCAGATGGAGTCCAGAAATCCCCAAAGAGCTAGTTGGCATGGTCTTGGACTGTGATATGTCAACTGGCAGAGAAAAAAGGAAACAGGTCTTCAGTTTCAAATCAGGATTCTCAGAGGTCATTTCCCCTTCTTTCCCCCCTGAGCTCCTACCTCCAAAGACCACATTTTCTCAAATCCTTCCCAGACGTCCCTCTGCTCTCTCAACTGCCTTTTGTTCTGCTCTTCTCACAACATTCTGTCCTCCCCCAACCCCCAATCTTCCCTTTGCCTCCATCTTTACAGGCTATTTTTTGAGTCTCCTCAGCAGTGTATGCTGTGAGCAGCCCTGCACAGTCTCTTCTTCACCGAAGTTCTGTGTTTGTCAGCCTCCTGGGGAACCATCCTTCAGAGGTCTGGGTGTGGAGTATAGGCAAGTCTCTGTATTGAGCTCTGGAGAGATTTTGCCCCGAGACTATTTTTTACGTCTCTGCTGCCCCTTCTACCCAATATCTGTGCCCTATCTCCACTTTTCGTCAGCCTCTTGGAGACCAAAGTCTTGTTTCCCTTAGGGGTACATCTGTTGACTTCAGCCAGCCACCCTCAAAGAACCTAGAGGTTACCCCATGCTTGAGCCAACTTGAGCACCATAGGTGAAGTGGAGGAGCTCACTCCTTGGTGGGAGTAATTTTGCCCCCTTTTAGCATGGAAATGCCCAAACTTTGCCCACCTTCCATGCTGTGCCTTATAGTGGAGCTCCTTCACTCATATTACTGGTTTTGTTCTTTTGAAGCACTTTATCTATATCAGTGGAGGAGAGTGGAAGAGCCCTCCTTCTACTCTGGGACCATCTTAACTGGGAAGTTCTGAAATGGATTTTTTAAATGGCCCAATGAGCACATGCTGCATGTATAATAAAATATTAACTTATTCTCTTTTGGAAAAAATGTATTTATTTATTTATCTCTTACATTAAGTACTCAAATATATTCCTCCCTTCCTCCCTGCAATAGAGAAGGCATCATTTAACAAATATATATATATATATATATATATAGATAGATAGATAGATAGATAGATAGATAGATAGATAGATATGTACATATAGAACTATGTCTTACTTGTTTCTTTTCATCATTTCTTTTTCTAGAGGTGGAAGTACACAAGTTACTATTTAAACAATATTTCTGTTGCTATATGTAATGTTCTCTTGGTTCTGCTCATTTTTCTCTTCCTAATTTCAAGTAGTTCTTTGCATGTTTTGTATTGTTTTTTATCAACCTGCCTGTCATTTCTTATGGTGCAGCAGTACTCCATCACAATCATGACAAAATTAGTATAGCCATTCCCCAGTTGATGGGCATCTCTTCAATTTCTAGTTCTTTGCCACCACAAAGATAGCTGCTATAAATATTTTAGAACATATGACTTCTTTTGCTTTTCCCTAGATTACCTTAGGAAACAAAAATCATAGTAGTATTGCAAGATTAAAGGGTATAGAGTTTAATAACCCTTTGGGCAAAATACTAGATCGTTCTCCAAAGTGATTGGTCACTAGTAGCTGGAGGATAATTAATACATAAATGCTTAATGTATAAGTTAGAAAAGAAAATTGAGAACCACTCTATTAAATCCCAAAAAGAGATCACGAAGAGTTGAGCATAACTGAAATGACTAAACAAACAAACAAACAAAAAACAACAACTTGGTGCTTAATTCTTGAAAGAAAATAGTGTTTGTGTGAGGTAGAAGTGACCTCTTATGGATTCTTATTATCCTCTACTACTTTGCATTATTTGAATTAATGACTACATCCTTCTCATAGGTATTTTGACTTTTACTAACAAATCTTTTCTTGTTTTCATTCTTCCTCTTGGGTTTTTTTTGTTTTTTGCTAAATTTTATCCACATGATAAAGTCTATTAAATGTGGGTGTCTGTTGGAAGCCATGGAGAGAAACAAGGAGTCTAATAGATATTTTTATCTGGACCCCATCAAAGTTAATATAGCTGACAGGGTCATATATTGACTCATTTGACTTGAAAGGATCTGGTCAGATGATGTATGGCCTATCTGAGATAAAAAGCTGGACCCCTCCCTATGCCTCCTTTTATTATTGAAAACATATTAATTTAGTTTTTAGGATAGCCTCAAGTTTTATAGAAAGCCTTTAAGTACTGTATAGTAAACCAGCAGTTAAGGACTTAAGTTTTCCTCCAAGCAGAAAAAGGCAGAAGCTGCCCTGGCCCTGTATCTATTTCCATATAGCTCAAGGTCAAAGTAGGTGGAGTCAGACATCCTTCATATTCAGTTAGGTATTTTCCACCCCACACCCAGCACAATCTTAAAGGCTCATTCTATAATGTATCTTTTGAAGTATGGAAATTTTTATTAAAATAGAATGTTAGATAAAATGATTCTCAAATTTTAGCATTGGACATTGTCTCATCTGGGCATAATCTTCATGAGAAAATTCTTTGTAAATCCATATTCTAATCATGATGTAATTCTGTCACCTTGGTGTGTCTGTGCAGTCGTGAAACACCATTGGACTTTGCGAGAAACTGGTTTTTGAAATGGTATAAAATAAAAATGCTCAGAGACTTTTTTGGAGTAGCTTTGAGCTAACCATTAGTTCGGCTATTCTCAATTTTTTGCTTTGTACTTATTGACCAATGCCACTAAACACCATTCAAAATCCTTGTTAATATAGAGCTGGACCTCTTTATGTGTCCCCCTGGACCATCTTATATTTTCTGTACTCCCTCACTGTCAATTTTATAAACTTCCATACATTCAGTTATAACTCTTAAAGGCAAAAGTGGAAGAATAACTTTGGGTGAAAATTGATTACTACTACATGAGGATAGTGGTAAACAAAGCTATATTGCTACTCACAGATGAGAAAAAATGAAGGCAACACAGAGTAGTATAAGTGTTCAGCACCCATTCCCACATGGTCTCATGGGTAGTACATTGGTGGTGACTTTGACATGCATTAGGATGTGCACTCCAGTCAAAGGCCAAGAGCTATGATGGTTTCAAACTTAACCTGAGTTTTTAGACAATAAGCTATAGTAATCTCTCACTAATGGGGTAAAGCCACTGAGTTGAGTGTTGTGGGCCACTGAGATGAGTATATTCTCTAAATTCTCTAAGAAATCAGAAATAAGAGGAAATGAGCCAGGAAGCTTAATTCTAACTATACTAACTATTCTTAATTATAACACAGAAAGTAAGCAGATTCGGAAAAGGATAGGTAATGCCTAGTCTTTTTGTCAGTTGAGCTTAGAATACACATATCCTCAGCCATTCCAGGGATAAAACTGAAACAATCAAATCAATTTTCTATTTTTTAAATTATTTTTATTGTGATTTACCAATTATATTTAAAATAGTTTTTAATAATTTAAAAAAAATAGTTCTGAATTCTCTCCTTTTCCCCACCCATCCTGCCCTAAGAAGGAAAGCAATTTAATGTTGATTATATATATATGTGAAGTCTTCGAAACATATTTCACTAATAGCCAGGTTGAATAAAATCAAATTTTCCTGACTCATGGTGCAATAATTTATTTTTGTCCAGCTCTAGTCTCTATTTAAGCTCCAGAGCTATATCAACTGTCTATTAAACACCTCAAATTCGACATCTAATATGAATCTCAGACTCAACATCTGTAAAATAGAATTCATTTTCTCTATCCAAATCCACTCTTCTTTTTATTATTGTTTATTACTTTCAAGAGTACCACTATCTTCCTAGAAATATTGGTTCATAATTTCAGCATTATCCTGTCTCTCTCTTTCACTTACCCCATATAGCCAATCAGTTTCCAAATCTTATGATTTCTTTCTCTATATTCTATCTCACATATGTCCATTTATCTCCATTTATACAATTAGTAATCTACTGCACACCTTGATCAACTCTTGACTTTAGTATTTTAAGAGCTTTCTGATTACTTTTCCTCCCTCAAATTTGTCCAAATTTCTCACCCCTTCTTCCTCTTCCCATCTTCCACACAACTGCCAAAGTGATTTTCTTCCAGCTCACATCTCACTATGTTACTACACTGTTCAATAAAAATCAATAGCTCCCTATTACCATTACAGTCAAATATAAACTCCTCTTTTTGACAATTAAAGCTCATATAACTTAGGCCCCTACTATATTTCTAGTATTTTAAGATGTTATTCTTCTCCATAAGCTTTATGGTTCTTCTTGCACTTTCTCACACACAACATAACACTCAGCTCCTATCTCCTTGCCTTTTCACTGGCTTCATCACATGCCTGGAATGTTCTTTCTCTCCATGTCTAGTTTACAGAATCCTTGGCTTCCTCTTAGACTCTCCTTAAGCTCCACCACATCTAGGAGATTTTCTCTAATTTCTTAATGGCTAGTATCCTGCCCTCTACCGCCACTTGTCATCTATTCATTCTATTTGTCTTATATGTACTCATCTATATATGTTGTTTTCCCCATTAGAATGTAAGCTCTTTGAAGGTAGAAACTTTTTTTTTTGTATGTCCAAAAATCTAACACAGTGACTGGAAAGTCCTTAGTAGAATAAGTGTTTAATGATGGACTGAACATTTCAAATATGATCTGAGTTCCTCCTGCATTGCTCTATATTAGATTGCAGATTTTCTTTTCAGGACTCTTTGATGATGTGATTCTAAACTCGTAAAGGGCATGAATTATATCCTATAGTTTTTTATACTACCGAAAGTAATTTGAAGATTAATTATAGTTCTTGGCAGCTAGGTGACATAATAGATAGAGAACCTGGCCTAGAGTCAAAGAAAAATGAGGTCAAATCCAGCCTCAGACATTTTCTAACTGTGTGACTCTGGCAAGTCAATTACCCTAAGTTTCTTCATTTCAAAAATTTGATAACAATAGCTCCTATTTCTCAGGGTTGTTGCGAGGTAAAGCAATTAGCACAGTGCCAGGCACAAATAAGTATAAAAGTGTTAGCTTATTATTATTATTATTATTATTATTATTATTATTATTATTATTATTATTATTATTATTATTTTAATAACAAAATGAATGATGGATTATGTCAAGCAAAGTAATGAGAACACCACTTTTTGTGCAAAACAGAATATGGTGGGCTTGTATTAGATGCATAACTATTGTGTTAGATGTCTCATAATTATACATGAATCACTAGCAAAACACTTGCCCAGCTTTCTCAAAAATACAATTTTGATTGCAACTTTCTCCTTAGTAAACCATCACCTTGGCAGAAGAGCGGTAAGGGCTAAGCAATTAGGGTTAAGTGACTCGCCCAAGAGGACATAGGTGGGAAGTATCTAAGGTCATCTTTGAGCTCAGGACTACCTGTCCCAGATCCTGACTTTCTACCCACTGAACCTACTAAGTTACCCTTTGCAACTCTCTTAAAGAAGGCACAATATATATTTGACTAAAATAAAATTTTCTATTATCCTTCCAATATAGGTAAATTTGGAATTCATATAACCTACACAAAACATCCATGCCATTCACTATGCAAAACAATTTAAAAATACTTAAAAGGAAACAATAGACTGATTGTTGAGTATATCCTTTCTGGATAAAAAAAATGGCGTGCCAGAAATTTCCAGGATTGTAAAAAAGAACTCATTGTTGAATAAGCTGCTGCAAAGCATTCTATCATTTATACCACATTTCAAATTAGTCCTACATTTATGGCTTATTCATGTATTGCACACATATAAAAGAACCAAATACAGTTAGATCATACTACATTTATTTATGTGAACATAAAATTTTCATTATTGAAAACTACTAATACAATAATAAATGGAAAATTGATTTAAAAAGGGGCATCTTTCAGTATGACATCTATGATTATTCCAATCCCTGAGCCCATTATTTTTTCTTCTAAAAATAAAGGAACATTGTATGGTTTCTAGGTCAATAAAGGAGTAATAGTAAGACAATGTTAATTCTTTGATTTATATTGGTGATATATCATATGGTTCCATTAAAAAGACATTAATTAGATCTCACATAAACCTTCTAAACTTTCTCCAAGGAAATCAAAATGTCATAGGCTTTCTAGGGGAAACTTTTTTTTTCAAAGTGTACAGAGGAAAAATAGACACTAAAGTTTTGAGCTTGAATCTGAACATCAAGTGATTATGTAATTATTTTAATTAAATATTTTAATTAAAGTGCATCAAAGTACTATAGCATTTGTACTACTCACCTCATTCATGGATCACAAATACATAAAACATAACCAAAGCAGTGGTAAAATCAATCCAATGAAGCAAAGACAATACTTATAAATATTTTAGACTACTCTAGGGCAAATACATTAAACACTAACTTATCAAAGAGAAAGTAAATAATGTCTATGTTTGCAAAGAAACTTCATGCCACTCTTTCATCTTCTAGTAGGACAAAAACCATAATAATGGGAGTAGAAACATAGAAGAAAAATACATGACTTATCACTTGTTTATGTGGTTATAGGATGTTGAGTTTTGGTTTTTAAAAGATTATTACAAAAATGAGAAATATAGAAATAGGTATTGAGTGATAATACATGTATAATCCAGTGGAATTGCTTGTTGGCTCCAGTAGAAGGGGAGGGAAAAGGGGAGAGAAAAAACATGAATCATGTAAACATGAAAAAATACTTTAAAATAAATTTTAAAACAGAAAGAAATGCCAATAGCCCACCCACTAGAAATGTTTAATTACAATTTTACTGACCACTCTTATGGACAAACCAGAAGATTGCATGAAATGGAATAGGAACATGAACATTACCATTATAGACCACTGCCAAATCCTAAGAAAACTGTAGATTAATTTCACTAGTCACAAACTGTCTATTAGTCAATTAATAAACATATCCTCAATAAAAAAATAAGAACTTGAAATACAAATTCAAAATCTGGAAATACCAAATGAATTTCATATTTATGCAAGTATTTGCATAAATGTTTCACATTACATATGAAATGAAGCTATTAATACATTTCTATGACAGTAACCACATACTAGGTCACAGCACAAAAACAAATTAAGAAGTGGAGCTTTCCTAAATCTGCAGAATGGAAAGAAAGATTATAATGGGGCAATTTTTATAAACACAAGCTGTCTTTGATATAGGAGATATGGATAAAGCTTTAAGGAAAGGAAAAGTATATAAAAGATTCCTTAAGGGAAGGAAAGATGATGGTATTCATATGATTTATTTTTCTCCACTTTCTGTAGAAAATATTTCCCTGCATTTTATGATGCTCATATTGTTATATTGTTTCTTAGCAACTATGTGCTAAGGGTACTATATTTTTATGAGAATTCCTTCAGTGTACCAAGTTCTATAAGAGTCTTATCAAAAGTTATTTTAGCCAGTGTGTTAGCAAGCTTTGGGTTATTAAGTATCCCATAATAAAGTGTTAAGAATGTAAAACTTAACCTCAGAAATATTTGATATCTTTTTATATTAATAACATTTCTCTTCTGAATTATTATAGAATTTCTCATTGATAGATCTTGGTTCCTTATAGGATTTCAAAGGATTTAGAGTTGCATAAAGCAAAGTTTAGTTTTCTTTCTCTTATAATATTTATTAAAATAATTTTGTACCTTCTTTTAGGCCTTAATAATTTCCCTCTCTGAGTATTCTCCCTTTATTCTAGATAGATAGATAGATGATAGATAGATAAATAGAAAAACTAATTAAAATCTAAATTGCAAATATATACATATATGTATATATCTTATAATCTTAGGTGCCTCCAGTATTCCTTATATATCAAGGTCTCTTCTTTCTGTCTATCCCTCCCTGATTTTGGATTTGTCCCTCAGGCTAAACTGAAACTTTTCCTTAACTTCCATCTTGGAGATTTTCATTTTACTACCTTGAGTCCTCACACTAAGCAGCTTTGGGAACCAGACTAGAAACAACTTGATTTCAGACACCTATCCTCCAAGTTTGGCGCAGTCATGCCTGATGGAACACTGCTATGTTATCTTTACTGATTTTCAGTCTTTTCCATGCAAGCTGGGAAGGCAATGTCTACTTCCTTCTTTTCAGGGTTTGGGGAATAGTAAAAGGGATGTTCTGGATAGAGTACAATAATGAGGGCCTCTTACCTAGGTTCTTCCTGAAGCAGAAGGAAGCACCTTAACTCTCCATATATGTTTGGGAGGAATGTGCCTGTTTGGAAGAACTAGGGAAGGGTTGGAATTTCATCTTTGCAGCAAAATTAAATCCTTGTTTTCATGTGTCCTCATAAACATGGAGGCTGATAAAGGAAAGTACTATGGAAGCACTTAAAGTTTTATTATTCCAGTGTTAAGTCATAGGAATTTTACATTGAAGGGATTCATTTCTATCTGTAGAATTGATCTTTAATTTTGATACAAATAATTCTTTTTGTGAGGTGTGGAGAATGAAAATAAAGATCAAGAGCTTTTGATTTGACAATTAAAATATCTAATCTGTGGACTTGTCTGTCAGCCATTGGACATTACTTAGTTATAAAGAAGCACAGTTAGACCTTTTCTATAGAAAAATCATTTTGACTAATGTATGAAGTATGAATCATAGTGGAGGAAGACTTAAAGCTAAGACATTAGCTTAAGGCCGCTATAATGAGGACTTGACCTAATGACCAGAAAAATGAAGAGAATGGAATTATTGGACATTGTGGGAATAGAAACACGAAGATTTATGATGCTTTTTGCCAATAGTACCCTTGCCTTTTAGCTTCACTGTGACATATTTCTCATCAATATAGGGAAAACATAGAGATAAACATAAATTGAAATTAAGGTCAAGAACTAAACCTCTGAATACATTAAATTGCTTTTTTCTAATTTTGGGCTCTGAGCTATTGAGATTATATTACTAATCTTTTATCCACTAAAAACTTTATAAAAACAGGAGAAATGAAAACCACATTATACTGTCCATAGGCAAAAAATTTAAAAAAGATGAAATAATTGTCCTAATCAGAAGTGGATACTGAAATTTTCCTGAGAAAAGAGTAAATTTTAAATCATGCAGGGAAGAAATGAGGAAAATTCAATTGAAAGTGTTCAGGTCTTCCCCTGTATTTTTTGTCTGATTAAGCAAAAGATATCAAGTAGTGTATGGCCAACTGTACCATCCATAGTAGGACTCACAACTACTGTTTATGTAGTGAATTTAAACATTTTCACTCTGATTAATTAAAGTTTAACCTCTCCACAAATCACAAAACACAAATTTATACTTTTTGATAAAATCACTTTTCATGGGCTTTGTATATTAAAGTGTTCATGTCTGTGGATGTTTGTCATATTCATGATAAAAAAATTAGCTGAAATTAGCAAAAGAAATTTTAAGTACTACCTCCACAATATATTTTCCTTTGGTTCTCTCCTTTCTATCTCTACTACCTCCATTCTAAAGTAATTAATCTTCATCTAGGCTCTAGCCACTCTCTGTTCCTAACTATCTGGCACAACCATATCTGTTTATCTTAGTAAAGCTTAAAATATACTTGAAACATGGACCCTCCTCAACAAAATAAACACACCAACACTCATATATATGGGAGAGAGACAGAGAGAAGTTTCTTATTACTGGTCCTAGAATAAACTTCAAAGTCCTCACTTTAGTATTTTTGGCCAGCTCCAAGTGATCAAGCATTTATTAAGTGTCTAGTATGTGCCAGGTACTCTACTAAGTGCTCAGAATACAATGAAAAGCAAAAGTCAATTCCTACTCCCCAGGAGCTCACTGTTTAACAGAATAGGCAAAATGTAAAATATAAACTAGGTATAAGAATCATCTACATAGAGAGGATAAATGAATTCATAGAAGCAGATGAAATCATTACATGAAATGCTATAGAGAGAAAAGGAAAAAAAAGCAAATGATTAGAATTTTGGGAGATACCCATACATCACTTTACTAGCATATAGTATTTTCCAGAAGTGAACTAGATGAAGATTCAGCAAAAGAGAAAGAAAAGGATTTGTCAGATAGGTAAGAGGAGAACAAGAAAGAGTAATGTTACAAAAACTAAAGAAGATAGTATCAAGGAGAATTGATAGATCAATAGTATAAAAGACTCTAGAGCAGTCATGGGCAAACTATGGCCAGTGGGCCAGATGTGGCCCCCTGAAATGCTCTATCTGGCCGAATGACATTATTCCTAATCTGATGAATACAATGAGTAGGATACAATGCAATGAAACCAATGAAACTCTGAAAGCGTTGCCTTAGAAACAGACTGACAAATGAGCATTTCTTTTCCTTTGGCCCCCTTTTTAAAAGGTTTGCCCATCACTGCTCTAGAGAGGTCAAGAGGAATGAGTATTGAGAAAAAACCTTTAAATATGACAATTAAAAGATTGTTGGTAACTTTGCAAAGACCATTTATTGAATGATGATATCAGAAATTAGACTATAGAAAGTTATTCTACTTTTGTAGGCATCTTTTCATTTTTCTATTTCAAAATTTTATGCTCCAGACTGACTGAAATGGACCCAAACCAGACATTGTCTACAACTTCTGTGAATTACAAATTGTCCCTTACACCTGGAAAACACAATCCTCTCCTTCCTATTCATCAGAATTAAAAGCATCATAGACCTATAGCTGGAAGTTCACCATAGGTGATTTAATGCTACTCTCTGTCTTCATTTTGTAGATGATGAAACTGAGGTTTAAAGAGGTTAAATGCATTCCCCAAATCACAAAGGTAGTCAATAATAGATATAGAATTTGAACCCAGGTCCTCTGACTCTAGTCAGTGTAGCACTGCATTAATGCAATAATGCATTGCATTGACTCAAAAATCAGATTAAATTGCTTCTGTGGAGCCTTCATTAATCAACCCACTTTACGGTATTTCATCCATCCTCCAATTTCCTCAGAAAAATTTCTTGTTCTTCCCCTTTCTCCCTTTACAGCCAACTTTTGTACTTCACTTTTCATTCATTTATGTGCATGTATGTATGCTTATGTTCGTGTGCATAAAGGTATGATATGTGTGCATAAAGATAGAATATGAAACCCTTTGAAAACAAGAATTGGTTAATTTCTTACTTTGTTGTTAGCAGTACCGCTAATGAATAGTAACCACTTAATAAATAGTGAATTACTATTAGAAGGAAACCAGTTGTCTCATTAAGAAAGATTTACTGGCTCTGGAGTTAGAAATCCAGGGTTCAAATCCCATTTATGATCATCTGTGTCCTTGAACCAATTAATTAATTTCCCTGAGCTTCATTTTTCTTATTTTGAAAATTTGAGAGATGAGATGACTTCTGAGAATCTATACAACTCAAAATATATGATCCTATGAATAAAGATTAGACTTGAAACTGCAGCCAATGTCTCAAGGGTTGGAACAAAAGGATGAAAAGCTAGGTGGGACAGATGACAGAGTATTGAATTTGGAGTCAGAAGGACCTAATTTTGAGATTTTCCTCAGACATATACTAGCAATTTGACCCTGGGCAAGTCATTTAAACTTTCATGGGCTTAGTTTCTTCATTTTTAAATTGGGGGTACTGATAGCACCTGCCTCAGAGTGGTGTTGTGAGGACCAAATGAGAAAGCATTAAGTAAAGTGTTTTGCAAAAATTTTTAAAAGCTATAGAAATGGACCAGAGTATAACTGTTGATTTTATCACTTCATGTGGTCATTTTCTCTTTTATTTTTTATGACCTTCTTGATATGCACAGATGAGGGTAAACAGAACACAGACATCTCTTTAGGGGATCTTGCTGGGTACTAATCATACTTAAGCCAATTTCTCAGGCTGGGGGATCTTCATGCTGCAATACCTATTATTTAACTGGTGAAAAACAACTACAAATATCTCCCTAACAGCTAAACAGCAGTTAGTTGCAAGCATTCTTACATATAAAATAAAAACAAGGTAAAAAGGTTTTCACATTGAGCAATGCATACTGTGATTAGCAGAAATAAGTTAAAGCTTAGACATGTCCTGGAAGGTTTCCATTGACTGAGTGATTAATGAGCTGTTTGTAGAGCTTCATAAGCATTTATACACCTCTAAGACACACATATTTCAACCCTCAATTTATAAGTTGGTCAAAACATTGAAAGAAAGACACTGTAATTTTCACATATGTCAGACCCAGGCAAGTAATTTCAGTCATAAAAACTGTAAAAGAGGTCTTTGGGGAATTTTTCTCTTTGCCTGTAGAACTGACATTTAAACTAAAGGGCGATGGCAACTTAACATATTTCTTCCTGCCCTTTTAAGGTTTAATAAAGCTCTCATTTTCAGAAGCCTTCTATCTTTTACTTAGCTAATATCATTAACCAAAACAACCAACTTCAGAAAAGAAGATTACTGGTCTAATGTCATGAATTCATGGACTAGGGCCATAGGCAAGTCATCTATAAAAGTCATGAGCCAATCTATTTCCTTTCTTTGACAAAACCAAACAAAAACAAAAGTGGAAAATACTGTGGGATATAAGAATGCAGTAAGTGATGCACACTCTACCAAAGGTACTTAAGAACTTGAGCATATGTTAACTGCACATTGTAATTAAAAATACAACAGTTCCTTATTTATATCTTTAATGCATTCATGGCAAAACCCATATATAGAAAAAGATGGGCTATAAGTGGATATTTCATAATATTATTTAATGTAATACTAATTGAGAGATAATATGCCTTAGTAGAGAGAGGGGTGGCTTAAAAATCTGGAAGTCAGGGGTTCAAGTCTGGCCTTCAATGAATTTTGCCACATCCCCTTCAACATTCATTGCTCTCCCCTGCTATCATTTTAGCCAATCTGCTAGGTGTTAGGTGGTACCTCAGCATTGTTTTGATTTGCATTTCTCTAATTATTAGAGATTTAGAATACTTTTTCTTGTGCTTATTGATACTTTTGATTTCTTTATCTGAAAATTGCCTATTCATGTCCCTTGCCCATTTATCAATTGGGGAATGGCTTGAGTTTTTTTATATAATTTATTTAGCTCCTTGTATAATTGAGTAATTAGACTCTGTCAGAATTTTTTGTTATAAAGATTTTTTCCCAATTTGTTGTTTCCCTTCTGATTTTGGTTGCATTGCTTTGTTTGTATGAAAACATTTTAATTTAATATAATCAAAATTATTTATTTTACATTTTGTAATTTTTTCTAACTCTTGCTTGGTTTTAAAATCTTTCCTTTCCCAGAGATCTAACAAGTATACTATTCTGTGTTCACCTAATTTACTTATAGTTTCCTTCTTCATATTCAAGTCTTTCACCCATTCTGAATTTATTTTGGTGTAGGGTGTGAAATGTTGACCTAATCCTAGAGAATCAACTAAAAAGCTAGTAGAAATAATCAACAACTTTAGCAATATTGTCGGATACAAAATAAATGCACATAAATCATCAGCATTTCTATATATTTCTAACACATCACAGCAGCAAGAGGTAGAAAGAGAAACACCATTTAAAATCACCCTAGACAATATAAAATACTTAGGAATCTATCTACCAAAACAAACACAGGAATTATATGAACATAACTACAAAACACTTTCCAAACAATTAAAACTAGATCTAAACAATTGGAAAAACATTGAGTGCTCATGGGTAGGACGAGCTAACATAATAAAAATGACCATTATACCCAAAATTAATTTACTTATTTAGTGCCATACTTATCAAACTACCAAAAAAACTTTTTTACTAAATTAGAAAAAAACTATAACAAGTTTATTTGGAAGAACAAAAGATCAAGAATATCAAGGGAAATAATGAAAAAAAAATGTGAAGGAAGGGGGCCTAGCAGTACCAGATATTAAACTATACTATAAAGCACCAGTCATCAAAATGGTATGGTACTGGCTAAGAGATAGAAGGGAGGATCAGTTGAATAGACTTGGGTAAGTGACATCAGCAAAACAGTGTATGATAAACCCAAAGAGCCCAACTTTTGGGACAAAAATCCACTATTTGACAAAAAATGTTGGGAAAATTAGAAAACAATATGGGAGAAAATTAAATCCTTTAAAAATAGATATAGTGAGAGTAAATTCTTGCTAAGTTGTTGAATTGAATTTTCATCAGTTTTGCATGTAAACAATGAAAATATCATTTGCAATAATGACCTAATTTATTTAGGGAACTCTTAAAATATGATTGATCTTTAACTCTCCATCACTAACAACAACAATAATATCAACAGCCAAACAAACAAAAACAGGTCCTTCTTTCATGGTTTTATGGTTGGATAACTTGGGTTTCTTACTTTCTCTACCACTGTTCACTTGGGCAAACCAAAACCTCTTAAAAGATCATAATTTCTTTCCTTTTAAAACAAGAGTTATACTCACAAAATCACTAAATATTGAAAGTTGGAAAAAGACCTCAGGAACAGTTCAACTCATGTCTCGATATAAATCCCCTTTATGATACAACCAAATAACTGTTTATCTGAAGATTTCTAAGGAGGAACAATTGATTATTTCCAAAAGCAGCTCATTCCATTTTTGGACAGCTCTAAATATTAGGAAGATATTCCTGATAGCAATCTTAAATGTAATTATTTTCCTAACTGACCCTTCTGGGGCTAAAAAGAACGAAACCTAGTCTCTCATCTCATAATACTTCAGATACTTGACAATAGCATCTACCCTCCTCCTTTTTTATTTCCTTCCATGTTAAATGAGCCTAGTTACTTCAGTCTCCCTATGTATGGTATGAACCTTACTTAGACTCTTCAGTACTCTGGTTACTCACCTCCAGATGCCCTCCAACTCATCCAAATTGTGGCAATCAGAATTGTACACAGTACTCCAGATAAGTAAGGTATGAAAGGTACAAAGTTTAGTGGAACTGTCAGATATTTATTCTTCCAAGCTACGGCTTTATGCGACAGAATCACAGAATCTAAAAGATTCAGAGGAATGTAGATATCTTCTAGTAAAAGCAACATTTGGACAAGATTTCTATCTACAACATACCTCACAAGTTATCAACTTTTTCTCAGATTTTCAGTGATAGGCAAGTCCCAGCTAAAATTCCACCCTCTCTGAG
The DNA here is from genome assembly GCF_016433145.1 of Gracilinanus agilis. Lineage (NCBI taxonomy): Eukaryota > Metazoa > Chordata > Mammalia > Didelphimorphia > Didelphidae > Gracilinanus > Gracilinanus agilis. The sequence continues at coordinate 196,931,688 of NC_058131.1, read as the reverse complement.
AAGCTTTTTTATAATAGTTCTTTTCCTCTAGAACCTCCAATCTGTTCTGTATATATAGGTTATGTATTCATGCTTGTTTTTATGTTGTCTTCTTGTTTAGACGGTGAGCTTCTTAAAATCAGACTATCTTTTCTTTCTTTGTATTTAGTACATACAATAGTACTTAGCACAGTGTTTTCAATGTGCTTTTAAAAATGTTTCAGGGGGCAGTTGGGTGATTTGGTGGATTGAGAGGCAGACCTACAGATGGGAGATCTTAGGTCAAATCTGGTCTCAGACACTTCCCAGCTGTGTGACCCTGAGCAAGTCACTTGACCCCCATTATCTAGCCCTAACCACTCTTTTGCCTTGGAGCCAATACAGTATTGACTCCAAGATAGAAGGTAAGGGTTTAAAAAATAATAAAAATGTTTCAATAATGCCTTTCTCTCTTTTCTCTCCTCCCCCAGTTGTCCTCACCACTCACAAAATGAGGAATTCTGTTTGAACAACTTTAATTATTAGAAAAGTTTCCCCTTTGTCAAGAATTTATTTATATCTTTGTCCTCCTATCAGTTTCTAGTGAGTCTGATAACTTTGTCTAAGTAGAACAAATCGGTTCCTTCTCCCTACTTAATGACCTTTCAAATATGAGAATATATGTAATAAGTCTCAACCAATCTTCCTTTTCCAGGCTGAAAACTCAAAATTCCTTTAACCAGTTTTCATATGACTAGATCTTAAAGTCCTTCACCATCCTAATTGTCCTCCTTGGGATACTACCATTGATCAAGATGTTATCTGATGAGACAAGAGAAGAGTAGTAGTGGAGCCTTCCTAATCTTGAATATTGTGTTCCTTGAATGTAGACTTAGATTGCATTAGTTTCCTTGGTTAATATACTGAATGTTTTGTATACTAAAATCTGAGATTATTTTTAGATAAATTGATGTCTAGCTATAATTGATTCATCTGGTACTTTCCATTTTGTTTTTTAACTAAAATGTAAAATGTTATATTTATACTGTTTATTAGGTTTGAGCTAAAAATTCTAGCCAGTTTGGAATTCTGAAAATGAAATCCAATGTTCTAGTTATCCCACCTAGTTTTCCAGTCTCTCAAGATTTCCCTAAATCATTATTAAAAATTTAGAACACCAAGCCAGTCATTTATTTCTAGAGAAATTCACTGGAAGCCTCAGCACAAAAGGACACTAAGTTATTCTGAGTATATAATTTTATGACTCCATATCAAACAAATCATATATGACTGACAAAACTAAATTGAATAAAATATCTGTCTTATATCCAAAATACATTTTCTGTTCATGAAACCTATGTTCCTGTGTCTTTACTGGGGCTGGGATTGTGTGTGTGTGTGTGTGTGTGTGTGTGTGTGTGCTTGAGAGAGATGCATGCCAACATCAATGGCCTATTAACAGTAAATAAAAGAATTTACTGACCTAAATTAAATATAATCATGAGCAATTAGTGTTTTATCCGGCTCATGATACACCTAATGAGTTATCCTCACTTGTTACTGTTTCCCATTTATTGGACCAGGTGAATTTATTCCCTCCTTGCTTCCTCTGCCATCCTTCCCTCATACTGCCTGATGATGAACTGGCATCATTCACCTTTCAATTTTATTTATTTATTATTTGTACTTTTGTAGTAGATTTTGTCTCTAGATAAAAATAATCTGATTTTTATTTTATTGTGATATAAACAATTAGACCATTCTATGAGAAAGGACATATTGGATGTCTTAACAAATACCCCTACACTTAACTCCAACTCTATATTATAGCTCGCTCTCACTCTCTCTCTCCCTGTGTCTCTGTTGTGTTTTCTCTCTACCACTCCCTCTTTATAACAGAGATTTTATATGTTTTATTGGATGTTAAATTCAATGAAAATTGTGTATTAAAACACTGACAATGATACTATTTCATTCAGTGAGAGAGGTAGAAAGGAGGTAAATTTTCTAAATAGAAACAAAACCAGAAACTCCATAGAATGTCTTTCTTTTTACTTTTCAATAAGTCATGTTCGGTTACCACAAAAGTGTAATTAAAACTTTTCATGTGTAGAAAACTTTCAATGATAGAATACACTTTTTTTCTCCTTTTTTTTTGGTCATTGTAAACCCAGCGCTTAATAAATGCTTATTAATAGATCAGAGACCTGAGGATTAAAGAAGTTAAATGACTTTCCCAGGATTACATAGAAGTAGTATCTGAGGTGAGATTTGCACCCAGATCTTTCTGATTCGAAGTCCAATTATTCAATCTTCATATCATATCATCTTAGGTAAGGGCAGCAGATTTCCTTTGATTTAGTGCCCTGAAAGATATACATGAGTCTTAAGACAAAAACAATGCAGGAGGTGGTGGTTATTTTGGATGTTGTTTAAATGGGATCTTCAGAAAACAGGGTAGTAAGGATGGGATTCATTGTAAAGATGTGATCAAGAAAGAAATGACACTTCTTGGCAAATACTACTCTCTTGGGGGTAGAAAAGATGAGGTGAATAAAAGATAATACCATGGTTTCTTAGTCCATGTCTGCTTTCAATTATACTGATTATGTCTATAGGATCATTCACAGAATCTAAGTACCTAAATCTGTCTAGTTTTCTTCATCCTCAAAGTACATGATCTTTTGCCAGCTCCTGTTTTCCATTTCTGAAGGAATGAAAATACATTTGGCCTTTATTTATGCAGGTCACCCAGATGTAGTTAGAGCCTATGAATCATGTAATTGCCAAGCATATGGCAAAGATAGGCTGAGAACATGCAGAAACCAGTGGAGCTATCTTCATATAGAAAAGAGGAGAAGTCAAGATGGCAAATTTGGAAACTAATATTGTATCTTTGTACTTGAAAGGCCACAAAGAATTGCTTAACAACAACAATGAATGATCTGAATATGTGAAGTGTTTTTAAAGCAATTAATATCTATGCAATTCTACTCTGAATATGTATTTTGGGGACTACAAAAGGGACCAGAACATATTTGGAAAATATCCTAAGAAAAATCTGTGCAATATTAATTAAGCACAGAGACCATCAGCATTGACAGCTATAGAGAAATTAAAACTTCCTAGCCAAAAAAAGAAGATTGTTAGAAATCCTTAGAAGACATGGTAATAAGATCATTAGCTTAAAAAAAATTGTTACAAGTGCATATTACTTTGCTGAGTAAATACTATAGACTGATAACAGGTGGACAGTATTGGATTTGATAAATTTAACTATAAGTGGTTTACCTTTGGATAAAACCTTTGAAGTGGCTAAAATCCAAAGTGGAATCAACAGTTCTTCCACAAGTGACTTCCACATGAACTCAACTAACAATGCATCTACAAAGAAACATTGAAAAAATGGTCAAATCATATAGATTTGTTTGTGGAAAAGGAGGAGTTTATAGGAGCAATTCAGAATCAAGAATCATTATCAGAAATTATCCTTAAGGAGTCCAATGTAGATTATATATGGAAATGGTACATTCTTTTGTAACTCATAACTATAAATTGTAAAAAAAAATTAGCATTCATTGAATGCTTAGCAAAATATGACATGCTGGTTAGAACTGCATATCAGAATCTTGTCACGTTGCCAGATTGTCAAAAGTCAGCTCTTCATATTATAAGTACAGATCTCAAAATACCTTTGAAAATTAAATCAATAAATTGAACTTGAATCAGTTTATTATCAAGGAAAGATTTACTTTCCACAATTTCTTACATATAATATTAATTCATAAAACTTAAGAAAATACTTTAATAGATGTTGCCATAAAATTCTCAAAATCTCGAAGCTACATGGAAAAAAGAAATGTTTCAAAATAGAGAAATTCCTAGAGAGCAAGGTCACATTATTCTGTCTGCTACTACAGTTTTCCTGAACATGCTTGTTGTGAACCAATAGAAGAGCGTGAACCTCAAAATTTTTGTTCAACTACAAAAAGCAGTTCTCTGATCCACTTATGCTATAATGCATAGAATATTATGTAAAAAATTATTAATGGTAGGAGAACAAGTCATCATTGACTTATTGCTATCTGAACATCAAGAAATTGAGATGAATAATATAAAACCATGATTTAAATAGCAATATTCTAAAAGACCAGCAATGTTCAAATGATTTTACTGATATAAACCTTTCCTTACACCTATGAAACAGAGTCTGAAAGCAGAGTGAGATGCTACTGAAAAAAAATAATTCCTAGTGGCTAGCCTTCTGCAAACGTGCTTCTTAGAACATGTCCAAATTTTTTTTAATGGAAAATGAGTTCTGATTGTTCTAAACTCAAAACCTCTCCAAATTTGTTAGCATATTCCAGAACCTTGTTTTCCTATCCTCACCTACACAATCTACTGTATATGCAATAGAGAAGTATATGCCTTGGGTACAGGAAAAGCAACAGGAGCTGACATTTGTAAATATCATAAGGTTTAATTTTGAAAGACAACTTAAAAGTCTATCTAGTCTAGGGCTTCTTAACCTTTTTTATGTCATAGACTTCTTTGTTAATTTTATGAAGCATATGGATCCCTCTTCTCAGAAAAATACATTGAAATACAAATAATAAAATAAAATGCATAGAACTATAAAGGAAATAAATTCTATTGAAAATTATCAAAATATTAAAAGAAAAAGTTCAGGTTAAAAACTTATAACCTAGTCAAAATACTTTAGTTTATTTATCTATTTAACTTTTTAAATATTCTCTTTGAAATTTTAAACTTCAGTACCTCAAAAGGACATTCCCATAAACAGATAATGCAAAAAGATTACATATAAAAATGTGAATTTCTATTTCATGCCATATCATACTTTTAGTTTATAATAAGTTCTTGTTACTTTTTGCACTGTCTCAATTCTCTCTACTTCTTTCTGAATTTCCATAGATTTTATTTTATTTTTTAGTATACACTTTGTAATCATCAACAACAGAAGCTATTTAAACAGATACAAAAGGGTATTTGTGAAACCACAACCTCCAAATGTTTACAATTTGTTTTAAAATGTGTGCTATAATTTATATGATATGTACATTTATAATTATTTATATTAACATATAATTATGAATCATTATTTATATTCATATTTTCATTTCATTTATTTATTTTTCATATATATTATTTTATTTATTTTAATTTATATATAATATACGAATTATATGTGTGTTAATATAGCCATCCTCTCTTTTTGAGTTCTCTTGGGATTTGTTTGACTTTGATACTATTTTTCTCTTGATTTTTGTGGCTTGATTTTTAATGTAGTCATCATATGTATTATTTATATTCTCTTTACATCTCTTCATATATTTTCCCTTAGTTTTTATTCCCAATATTTTATTTATAATAGTATAATATAATAAATAATAATATAATAACATTACATTTAAATATCTTAATCTCTTCAGACATTTCCCATATTAATTGCATTTGTGTTCTTCTCAATTAAGTTTTTTTAGAAACAAAGGTTTCATGGATATTTCCTTATAAACATAGATTTTTAAAACTCTCAATAATGGCCTTAGGGCCTAATTCAAGTCATAATATCCCTAGGTTATTAAGCATGAATAATTTAACAACTCAGTGTATATTTCCATCTTGTTTCCTAAAAAAAAATCATTCACAGCAGCTCTAGTAATGTAGCATTAGGACTGTTTCTCCATGTTCTCATCAGAATTTAATTTGATCATTTTAACCAATCTGATTCTCAGATAACATACATTACCAAGATCATATTCAGTTAGATTTGTCCTTAGGCAGCAAACACAATCTTTTGCAAGGACCACACTCTTTCCAAAACCACGTTTTTCCAACTTGTGCATTCCCAGTGTAACTTTTGCTCAAATGCCACAACTTGCTTCTTCCATAGTATAATGAGTGTTAAAGGGAGAATTTTGCAAAATATTTATGTTCTTTAAGTCATTATTGTCTTACCAGAAATCATGTTTGGATTACATGTAAGCTGAGGCTTAGAACTTTTGCTAGCTTCAAGCAGGTATATGGAGCCTCTCCAGATGTCTATCATATATAATTTACCTAAGATTCTATTAATCTCCTAAATTTCTTTATTTTTGTTAGATTTATCTATTTCTGAAAAAGGAAAATTAAAATACAGCATTATTTTTATTTCCTTATTTATTTCCCTCTGTAGCTCATCTAGATTTTCCTTTAGAAATCAGGATGCTATTGGAATCTTTCTCTTTTCCATCCTCTTTTAACATTATTTATTTATTTATTTTTGCAGCCAGTCCAATAGATTTAATTATTGGCTTTTTGCAGGATTCCTAGGATTCCTCTTGTGTTAGGATATGTTATTTCAGATTTTAGGACTTTTTGCATTTGTTTTTTTCCAAGGTCCTATTTAATTAACTCACTTTTTATAGTCTGGAATTTTATGTAATCTGGGGCCCCTGCTCAAATTCTTGTCTATCATTGACCTTAGGTACTATAACCAAAGACCACAGGAAATTCTGACACAAGCAGCTGAGAACAGGCAGTCTCCCTCCACCTCTGGCATCAACCAAGGACTCTATTATCCTGGGAATGACCACAGATGACAAGACACAGTCCCTAAGGAATCATACTCACTAGTGTGCTCCTTCCTATTCCTCCTCCTCTACTCCTACAGCCAGGGTAGAACAGGTAGATCTAGTCCTTGTCCCTTGGGTCTACAAAGTCCCTTGCTTTTTAGTAGGAAGAACTGAGGTCTTCTCCTTAGGGCCTGGTATCTCTAGACCTGGTGATGTCCACTTCTTCAATGCCCAGCTGTTTCTCATTTGATGACTCCAAAACCAAAACAGCTGCTCCTAGAATCATCTATCTGCAGATTCCACTGGTATCTTAAGCATTGTAAGATCCAGGGTTCAGCTAACAAAGTGAGGTTCCCTTTCTTGCCCCAGGGGGTCTGCCTTAATGATTCTAAACTGTTTGCTCTATTCTTGCCACCAGGGCCTGGATCAGTGGAACTGAGGACAAGAAAGTCAGAAACCTTCCTTCTTAGTTCCTGGCTGTTCAACTTCAGTCCTGACTCTAGTTTGTCTTTGCTAATTTTAGCACTGATTCTGTGGAGTTATTTTGGGTTGTTTGTGTGTATTAGGAGTCTGAAGAAGCTTTGTACCCTACTCTGCTCTCTTCCCACAATCAATACATTATTTTAAAGATATGGAACCTGAGTTCCAGAAAAGTCAGGTAAATAGCCTGAAGATATACAGATAAAATAAGAGGAACTTTTAAATTCACAGAGAACTCTATATATACAGCTAATATGAAAATAGGTTTTGTGTGACTTCACATGAATAATATCATATTGCTTGCCTTCTAAAAAGATAGGAGAGTAGTGGGAGGGAGGAAGACAATTTGGAAGTAAAAAATGTTAAAAAAAAAAGATTATGAAAAAATTTACACATAATTGAGAGGTGTTTTATAAAACAAAATATTTACCTCAAAAAGTGGATTGGAAGACAAAAAAAGAATTTAGCATGTATTTATAAATTAGTTCTTGATACAACTCTGTGGATTGATATAAATATTTTATTATGTATTTTACAGATGAAGAAATTGAGTTTCAGAAATCAAGGGGTGATCAATATTTTCAGGCTGGAATAATAAGTTCTAAATACTTTGATATTTCTACTATACCATAGTTATATCTCTATACCTAAGCCTTTTCTCTAGAATGGCTCATCAATTATCTATGGTTATTTTATTCAAACAATAGAATCTGAACCAACAAATTTTTTAAGGCATACAGTAGCAATTTGTGCCCTGTTTATGTGTATGACTTTGTACCTTCACTGAGATATCATTTTTTCATTTAAAAACCTAACATATAAAGAAGATCAAGATTAAAGTATAAACACTAAGGTTTGGTTTCTGCCAGAGTAATTTATTATTCAAGAATCACATTCTTTTCTTCCCAGAAGAGGCATAGAGATCACCTAGAACAAATTTTTCATTCAACAGCATTTATTACTTGCATATTACATGCCCCATACTTATGATATATACTTATATCTATATGTATGTATATATGGGTGCATGTGTATGTTTAATTGTTGGTCATTTTTCCCTAATTGTTTTTCTTTGTTAAAAGAGAAGACTCAAATATGTCTGTAAAGTGGTGGAACTGGGCTATGGTAAATCCAGCAATCATTGTCATATTTTTTTAGAAGACAAGATGATTTACAGTTCAAAAATTAAAATAAACTATAAATCATTGTACAAATACAATATCTAGTGGAAAAAATAATAATTACTTCCAGTAATAATGGGGGAGAGTTTATCTTGTGTTTAGCTTTAGTCTGCTCAATTTATTACTTTCATCTTTCTCTATTATCAGATACAGATGAAATAAACCAGGAAAAGAGCCAATATTGTTGGATATTTTTTGTAGTTGTTTTTGTCATTTTTAATACATTATTTAGTCAGAACAAAACTTATCCTAGTAGGACAACTCCCTGATACTGAACATCTGATTCATGTGTGGTCCAAAAATTATTTTCTATTATTCTTGAAGATTTATAAATCTTGGTTTATAGGCAGACATCTTTAAAAAGAAAAAAAACCATATTTTGGCTTCATGTAATATTTTTATCTTGAAAATAAAGGCAACTTGTGTAACCCAAAGGTCATTCTTTTCTTTCTTCTAACATAACTAATCTTAAGGGATAAAAATGAACCCTCCTAGAAAATATATCTTTGGTTAATGAACTTGGATTCTTGTAAGTCTAGTCATTATATATATATATACATATATATTCATATGTCTTTTACTTGTATATATACAGTATTATGTATATTATATCCTTAATTTTATAAATAGAAAACAATAAACATAGTTTACTAAGGTATTGCTAAATTCATTTTTATGAATGTTGTATTAAAAAGATGGTTACTAAGCATTTATAAAAAAGAAACATGACCACAAAAAGCCAATGTAACTTCTTCAAGAGGACATGAGATAGTGAATTGAATTTTGAACTTGAAGTAATGAATACCAGAATTTGAAAACTTCAAGAACTTTAGCTGTGCAACCATAGAAAAGTTATTTACTCTTTCCTGACCTTGATTTGTCCAAGACAGAATCTCCAACACACTGGAGAAAACAAGGACAAACTCAAGAAATTGCCACTCTCAAAAAAGTTATATTTTAATGTGGACAGTGCAGAGAGAGAGAATATGTAAATAAATCAACACATAGAAGATGAATGCAAAGTAAGTACTTATGGAATGTATAGAAAGTGATAAGGTGGCACACCAGAGATTTTTAAACTAAATAATCTGACTCTGAGATATATATTCTTTCCATGTTCATCACATCACGTAAGATATTTCTGAATTTTGAAATAAAAGAGCTTTAAAGATGGGTAGAATTGTAGATAATTCCAAATGGGAGAAATATGCCACATGTGGCTAACTAAAGACAAAAGATTAAACTGTGCATTTAAGAGAGAATCCAAAATAATAAGAAGTAGGAGAGAGAAGGATAAATGGAAGGTTTTATATTCCCAAATTGGTTGTTGAAATTAAAAATGGCACAAATTAAAGATTGATTTCTTGGATTGCCCATTTATCATCAGCAGAATTAATGTTGATGAGTCAATGATGACTTCTATTACACTCTTCCTGCTGAGTTATTTTCAGTCATATCTGACTCTTTGTTACAACATCTAGAGTTTTTTGGCAAAGATAATAGAATGGTTTATCATTTCCTTCTACAGCTAATTTTACAGATGAGGAAACTGAGGCATATAGGGATAAGTGATTTTCTTAGGATCACATAGCTATTAACTGTCTGACGCCAAATCTGAACTCAAGAAGAGAAGTTTTCCGGACTCCAGGCCTGATATTCTATCCAAACCATCTAGTTGCCCCGCATCAGACATTTAAGGATCTCTCATGAATTGAGCATTCTCTATTACTGACAAAGAATTCTCTAGAAAACTTTTACACCAGCTATGTAGTAATACAATAGTTATAGTCCCACTAATCTGAAAGTTCTAAATAGGAACTAGAAAGGTTGTAATGAACTATAAAAAGAAAGAAAATAACTTACCCAGCATCAATACGAAATTATCAGTTGAGGAAAAATATTAAGCATCATTCATAATTAAAGAAATGAAAATTAAAAGGATTTTAAGCTGTAGGCTTACATTCATCAATTTGTTTGCATATTCTGTAAAAGTTGCAAAAATAACCATTATCTTTGACTCCATCATCCCATTATTGGGAATATGTCCAGATTTAGGGTTTCAATTGACCTTATTAAAGATCTAATGCACACCCTTTATTTTTTAAGGAAAGAAAATAGGCTAAGGGAAGAAGTGACTTTCTCTAAGTTATACCAAAAACTTTAGTCAAATATTAATACTCTTCATTAAAATAGCTTGACTCTCAAATATTAGCAAAACAAAACTAAATCCTATTAAAATGAGCAAAATGTACAGATTCAAAGATTTATAAAAATCAGTATCTGTTCATGAATCATTTATTATTCCATAACTGCATAAACATTGCTTTAGGAAACAAAATATCAAATAATTGGTTGTCTAAATCTTACTGTAGGTATAAGTGTAATAGAAAAAGATTAAGACTAAGATGAATAAGTATGAGCATATAAAAATCAGGAGAGATCTGTATGAAATAATATTAAATTAAAAACCCCAGAGGATTACAGTGCATGTTGACCACAACTATATAAAGAGAAAATTCAAACTAAATATATACAGATAAATTGCTAAAAAAATTTAAGAGAATACAGAGCTACTGATAATTTATGTTCATTCAATTGTTGAAATTAAAGGATTCAAAAGTAGTTTTAAAATATATTTATTGCTCTTTTAGATTAAAGTTGTTTATAATCAACAAATTTTAAAAAAGAAAAAAGTCAAATTTCTTTTTAAATAAAGTGTCCAAAGGACACCCAAGTTGCTTAACTAAAGAAGAATTTAGTTTAGAGGATCATAGATTTAGAACTGATAAAGTCCTTTGAAGTTCTCTAGTAGAGGCCAGTAATTTTATAGATCAGAGATCAGTGAAGTTAAGTGACTTTATTCAATGTAACATAAAAAGTTGAAAAGCTGGCATTTGAACCCATATTCTCTGACTTCAAATCCAGCACACTTTCTACTACACCCGTTGCTTCATTTAAGAACTAACTTAATTTTAACTTATTGATACTAATACAAAAGCCAGTGTATGACTTGGTCATGTTGTCCCTTCCCCCCATTCAACCACTTATCTGAACATGAGGTCTTTATAAGAAACTTTATTAAAATTCATATTCCTAACTTACAGAGTTTAGAAATGAATTATGGTCCCCACAATTTATCTTAAACACATTAAAAATGAATATTTACAATTCTACATAAAAATGAGAAATGACATACACTGCTATTCTTCCTATTTTCTCATCTAGAACTTTGCACATATAGTGAGAGGGGAAAGTATGGTCAGACTAGACCTCTTTGCCCAAATGTAGGGGATAGGGGAGAGACAACATCTAGATAATAACAAGCAGACTGACTGATGAAACTATCAGCTTCCCCACTGAGTATGAAAATCATTTTACCAAACCTTGTATGTTCAGCCTTATCTGATTTATTCATGATTGGTAGATTCAGTGATGCCTAGAGTCTCCTTGCCCATTCTGGATGTTTTTAATGTTCTCCAGTTCATTCTATTATTCTGAGTATATAGTTTAAGCTCCACCATTCAGAAGCCAATCATATCTGTCTACAATCCTAGAACTGACAGATACCTGGGCAGGCCTCAAGTGTGCTCTGGCAAGTTTTGGGATCAAGAGATCATGAACTGTGATTTGGCTACATTATAGACATCCAGGTTGTTTCCCTAAATATTTTGTTTTAGTATTAACAAATAATAAGTTGTCTTATAAAAAATGAGCTACTTCTCTCTTCCTCAAATCTAAATAGATTTTAATGTGCCTGATTTGAAAGATGACTCAGGTGGTTATTGATGGTTAAAATGGGAAAAAGTAAAGAACTAAAATCAAATTTCTACTGAATGGCAGGACCAAAGAACAGTTCATATAAGTTCTCTTTCCATCTATGATGTAAATAACCCCCAATCAACTTCTTTCATTATAGAAAGTGACTATTATGTAAAAATAGAAAAAAAATAACACTTGTTCAGGAATGTTCATTTATCATAATCATTGGTCAACCAAGTATTGTTTCCATGGACCAGCTGCACCAAAGTAAAAATAACTTTTAGAGTCAGACTCAATGTCAAAAGAGCTCTCAAAGGCCATCTGGTTCAAGCCATACCTGAACAAGAGTCCCCTCTATAATGTACCCCCAAAGTAGTCATACAACTTGCACCTAGAAATTCCAAGTCAGGGAGAACATACTAGTACTCAAGGCAGTCTTCTTCATTTTGGAATAACTTGCTTCCATGCATCTAAGTGGTGCAGTACATAGAACACTAAGGGGAATCAGGTAGACTCATCTTCATGAGTTCAAATCTGGCCTCAGATACTTACTTGCTGCATTACACTGGACAAATCACTTAACCCTATTTGGTTTAGTTCTTCATCAATAAAATGAGCAGAAGAAGGAAAGGAAATGAGAAACCATTCCAATATCTTTGCCAAAAAAACCCTAAAATAGGGTCACAAAGATTCAGACCCAAGTGAAACAACACAACAATAACAACAACAATCTTACTTCCAGTCCCCTCCAAGTAGATTGTGCCTGCTTCCTTCCCCAAGGTCAAATCCATGAACTTTGAGTTTCTTCAACTTTCCCTGTAATAATTTCTCTGCATTATCATTCATGTTTTTCTCCTTCCTTCTTGTATGATAGAAAAATAGGTCTCACAACATTATAAAAGTTAATTATTCCACCCATGCATCTGATGCCAACTTCTTCCTCCTTTTTTCAGGACCTCACTATCAATTATGTACCACCTTTTAAACTCTCTAGTTCATTCTAATTATTAGTTCATTCCCATCTTTTAACTCTTTCTCTTCTGTCCATAAATATATTTACCTGTAATTCCTCTCAACAATACTTCTCTCATACTTCTCTTGGAAAATCCTTCTCTTACCATCCTTTCAGTCAGTCAACAAATATGTATTAAGTACCTATTATGTGTCAGTGTAGGACAGCTAGGTGGCATAGTGGGTATAATGCTAATCATGGAGTCAGAAAGACTCATTTTCCTGAATCTAAATCTCAGCTCAGACACTTGCTAGCTATATGACCTTGGGCACCATTCCCCTCAGTTTCTCCATCTGTAAAAATGATCTTGAGAAGGAAATATCAAACATTTTCAGTATCCTTGGCAAGAACGTCCCAAGTGACTGATCAACAACATGTTCCAGATACTATGCTTAACACTGAGAATAAAAAAAGAGACAAAATACAGTCTTTGTCCTCAAGTAGCTCACAACCTAATTGGGAAAATAAAGAAACAAACAGGTACAAACAATATACAGGATAAAAAAAAGAAATTAATTTTCCTTTCAGAGATAAACTTTTCTTTTCTTTTTTTAAACCCTTAAATTCCATCTTAGAATCAATACTGTGTATTATTTCCAAGGCAGAAGAGTGGTAAGGGCTAGGCAATGAGGGATAAGTAACTTACACAGGTTCACACTGCTAGAAAGTGCCTGAGACCAGATTTGAACCTCACTTCTTTACCCTTTGTAATAGTTTATTATGTCATCAAAATTCTGAAATTATTTACTTAAGGTCATGGATAACCACCTAATCATCAGGTCCATACTTCAGTCCTCATTTTCCTTGGTCATGTATTATACAGAGGAATGAGCCTGATGTCTGGAAGACCTGATTTCAAATTCTACTTCTGACTCTATTTATCCGTGTGACACTTATTAAGCCACTTAACTTTTGTGAGGTAATTGAAGAGATTATGTCAGAAAGTGGTTAATTGTGGGAATTGAGTGAACCACACTGACTCCATTTTGAGACTCAATTTTGGAGCTAGTTTAGTTCTTTTCATATTTAATTATGGGCCCAATCTAAATTCTTCCTTGTTAAAAAGATATATTCACTTATGGAAATTGGGAGAAAACGTTATTGTGTTTTTTAAACCTAGTACTCCATGGCAAGGAAATGGACCATATTTACCTGCTGTTAAGAGATCCTTAACCAAAGTCATAGGTTATATTGACCAGAACTTCAGTCAGATCCTAAAACTGTTGTAAGGAGTTTTCTTGTAATTGTACATTTTAAGCAACCTGTAAGTATTATCTGAAAATGGGTCCTATAACAATCAGCTATTTCCATGTTCCTTTGATAGTTTACAGATACTTGAAGAGGAGTGGGACAACTATTTTCCTGAATTCGGGAAACCGCACCTGTTCACTCTCTTCCTCCCAACTTGAGAGAAAGAAACTAATCTTTCATCCAATTAGAAATAAGATTGCTGAATGTTGAATTGTTGACTCTTAAATAATCAGTATAACTTAATTGCTTTTACTGTATAAAGTTTTGTCTTCCCCTGTATTCAGAGTCCAGATTTAAACTGAAGAAGATCCTTGATAGTGATTTGGTAGACAATTGCATGGATTGTTTAATAAATCTATATGGTCAGAAATCAAACTTTTCTTTCCTGGTCATTTCAAATTTTTCTCACTACAGTTTTCTAGTCCTCAGGTTTTTTTTTAACCAAAAAAAAGGTACAATCTTACTTTTAGTTTTAGGATCATAATCTAAGGCAAGCCAGATAAGTTTTAGTTATTATTATTATTATTTTATTATTAAGCATACCGTTTTCTTGATACTCTATAGGAAACTATTTACTTTTTGAGGAAGCTACATGGCCTAATGAATAAAGTACCAGGCCTGGTGTCAAGGCAACAAATCTGACCTCAGACACTTACTAGCTATGTAATCCTGGGCATCTCACCCTATTTGTCTCAGTTTCTTCATCTGGAAAAGGACCTGGATCAGAAAAGTAATGGGTACAGAGCTGAGAATTCTTAACCCACATCTTCATTAAAATATTCACCAACTAGGATTTTCAGGGGAGTTCCATACATTGTACCATCAGAACAGTCAAAACAGAAGCAAGACACACTATGTATAAAAAAGGGTTCTAGCTCTTGACCTGATGTTTGGTACAAATGGAGGCATGCCACTGATCTCTTTTTTATGAATAGTTCACATTCCCCTATTAATAAATAAGAATATATTCAGAGAAATAGCTTCATTTTATTTTAGCTGAATTCCAGATGCTACTGTATGAAGCAGCATCTACAAATTTCCTATCCTTCCTCCCTCAATCAACTCCTTATGACTTCTTTATTTATATTTAAATAGCTAACCTTTACTCTACACCTTGGAATTATCTTTGCCTATTCTTTTTCCTTTATCCTCCATATCTACCATATCCACTTTGTTAATGAAATTCTCATCTTCCTTCTTCTTTCCTTATAACCCCCTTATCTTTGTTTTATATCTTTATTGCTTCTTTCTAGCCTAGTGCAATATTTTATAACTGACCTCTTTACCTTCAGGCAAAATTTCCTAAATCAGAGTCATTGGGGTAATAATTCTAGCAGAGAGAGAAGGTTGATCATACTACTTACCTGTTGAAAAAGCCCCAATTAATGACAATGATGTTAGCTAGCATCTATATAGCAATTTGAAGTTTGCATTTTAAAAAAGTCCCTTTTTATTCTCATAGCAAACCTGGGAGGCAAATGCTATTATGATTCCCATTTTACAGATGAGAGTGCTGATGTAGACAGAGGTATAGTGACTTGGCCAAGCTTACGCATCTAGTGTCTTCACCCAAATTTAACTTCAGATCTTCCTTACTCCACATACAATATTTTATCCACATCGTTATCCAGCCTCATTTTCTTCCAGATTCCAACTTCTTAGCCTCCCATTGATTCAGCTTGATTTACCTTTCTGCTTTGTCTCTTATTCCTACCTATGATTCAGAAATTAGGCAAAGAAGTTTTGAGGACTATCCTCACCACAGAATAGAGGATAAATCAGGAAGCTTCATATATTAAATAATTTAAACTCTTTAGGAATCCTGGGACTTGAATCTTTTGCTTATATTTTTACTGAAGAAAAATGCCTGATGTTTTGACTGAAAAGTGCTATATTATAAAACCTTGTCCTGAAGACAAAAGACAGAGGGTCAATAGTTTCATTAGCAGAGATCACTGGGTTATTTTTTCCCCAGCAATTGGGAGCAATGATGAGGATAGATTACTTTTCAGAATTCAGGATGTCAGCTTCCTGATCAACACTAGCACCCATGGAGGAACTCGAGATGGAGTTAATACTGGCACCTTCCCTTCGTATTTCCAATTTATTCTTTACATACCTTGCTTGTACATACTTATCTCCATCATTCAACTTTGAACTCCTTGAAGTAAGATAGTCATTTGCCTTTTTCATATCCCTGGCACATACCACGGTGCCTAGAATATGGTAGCTGCATAATAAAACTGAGGACATCAGGGAATGTAGTGATGCCTGCAGAGCCAGGAAATAACTAGGGCCATAAGGACTGTGGATCAAGGACAGAGAAAAGTTCACTATAGCAGGCACCCTCAGTCTCCCATTTAATAATAGGGAATGATGTCTGTGTTTATTGAGAGATAAATAGCCTTCTGGGGGAACAATGAGGAAACTCTTTAAAAGTTTACATATCTAATCTCTCTTCTCCTTTCAATTGCTTGTTATTTAACAGGTATCCATTATGATTTGTTCTTACATTATACTGTAATGGTTTTATTATTTTGATATTGTTTTCATATAAAAACATCTGTTGCTTGTTGAGGTATGTGCATTTCCTTAGTTACTCAGGTTAGTCAGAATGGAGGAGAAAGAGAAAAAGGTGGAGAAGAGAGGAGAGAGGCAAGGAGAGAGGAAAAGAGAGAAGAGAGGAAAGAGGAGAGGACATTGGTTGTTTTAAGAACATAAAAGGAAAATGACTAGTGTAACAAGGAACTTCTGGAAAAAGATGGAGAACAGCTTGAGTGACAGGATCTTCGGTTACAGAACTTGGAATGTACCCAGGTGGCATGAGCCAAGGGCAAAAGACAGTTGGAATCACCTCTATAAAAGCCCATGGGCTGAGCCAGCCAGGGTTTTGGTTTTGAGAAGGGAACTTTGGGAGAGGATGTCAAGGGAGGGCAGGACATAGACCTGCTAATCCAGCATCCATACCTCATTACCAGAAGAAGTTGCATTCACCTTGTTGCTAAATTGAGCTGAGAGATAACAACAGCACAGCTGCCAAGAAGAACATCACTATCCCTCCCTTTCTCTGGTTCAGGCCATGACCGGGTCAGACCAGGGACTGTACGAGGGGGAAGAGTCTCCAGCCAAATATCACCGTAGTGTTCTTGGATTTAGATTACTTTAGTTTCAATAGACATAGCATAGCATTTCCCCAGCACCTCTATCCTTATCCTGTTCTTACCCTTTGAGTTAAAGCATTAAACTCTGTTTCAACCTGACTCAAGCAAAGGCTGGTATTTCTTTCCCAGGCTAGTAAATATCTACAGCTAGAGTGGAAAGGGATTTATCAACACCACAGACAGAATAGCGTTATCCATTCAACACATCAACAACAAGCCCATAACCAACCTTTATCATCAAACCCAACCCCAAACCGAGGAGCCAGAGGAGCTGTTGAGCACATATATAGCTTCTCACTTGATACTTGGCTTGGGCACTGTTAGAGGGGTGAGGGCTTGGCTAAGCTAAACATCAATAAGCCCTGGCGGTTACCATCACATCTTGGTGATCACACAGGCAGCCTTATCCATCACCCAGCCTCAGATCCATCTATTATCTGAGGATCTAGAGTCAGCTTGTTACACCAGCTTATAGAGCTTGTAGCCCAAAGAGAGTGTCTTTAACACTAGGAAGATCCCATCAAGTTCAAGGCAGAGATACCAGTAGGTAGCCATTGATTAAAGGAGAGAAATCTCTCTCTCTTCTAATCTTGGAATGGATGAACTATGTTATTTTATTTTGTATCTTATTAATAACTCTAAGTCTCCAAGGAGGAAATAATTGTAGGGCCATAGCCTCTTGTCATAAATGAGCCTATTATTCTTTGTCATTGGGTGTGGCTGATTAAATCTGACTCTGAAATGCCAGAAAAAGGAAGATGGGGATAAAAAGCACAGTGTGCTGAGGCCATAAACCTCTTTCCTGGAACTAAAGGGAGGTAGAGGAAATCAGAAGAAAGTTCAGCAGAGCCTCCATGGAGGAGAGATAGGCAAGGTCTGAGTGGAATTCTCTATCTTCTTCCTGATTTGGAGGAGGAATGAAACATGAATTGCCACCCACACAGTTTAATTGTCTATCACTTCAGATTTCCTGCTAAGCTGCAAAGTTGTTCAATAGATAGGGCCTTGCATGTTCCTGGAGTTTCTATGTGGGCTCAGGCATTTCCTTTATGTACTTAGGTTTGTCAGGGTGGAGAAGAGAGAAAAAGGAGAGAAGAGAGGAGAGTCACAAGTAAATGTCTGAGATCGCATCTGAGCTCAGGACTTCTTGACTCTAGGCACAGCATAACCACGTCTAAATGATTAGTATTAGTGGAGTGAGTTAGATCATGAGATTAGAGAATAACACAATAGTGAGGAACCTAAGGGAGTGTGAATAATTAGTGAATAGACATGAAAGTTGTGTATTCCTGACAGTTTGTTCATGGCTATGTAAAGGTGGCAGAGAGTTGGGGCACCTCAGATGAACCTTGATTTAGGAAGGGTTGAGAGAACAGTCAGTCTGGTCAAAAAGTATTCATTAAGTACAGTGCCTAAGTATTGGAGATATAGCATCAAAGAGTTGTCTGGGACAAAAAGAGATGATATGATTTGCCCATGGCCGTATAGTCAGTGGGCAGTTAAGTGGGATAATAGAGCAGTAGGCCTGGAGTCAGGAAAACTCATCTTTCTGAGTTCAAATCTGACTTCATATACTTACTAGCTGTGTGACCCTAAGCTAGTCATTGACACTGTTGCTTCTTTATATGTAAAATGAACTAGAGAAGGAAATGGTAAACCACTCCATTATCTTCACCAAGAAAACCCCAAAATAGGTGAACAACAATGATATATAGTTAGTATGTGAGAGGCATGATTTAAACTTAGATTTTGTAACACCAAAGTTGTTTCTCAGTGCTATATATGCTTGTTCCACCATTATTATCATCTCATTTTATTAAGTTCTGAAACTAAAATGAGTTAGCCTCTGACCAAACTGCCATAATAAATAAGACTGCTCTTACTAAGCCTAAGAATTCCTTATCCTTTTGAGGTCCTCATTTTTTGTATGAGGCCAGAATCTAAAATTTCTAAATTCTTTTAAGCTCAATGATTCATAGACAGAGTCTAAAAATTAAAAGTAATCAGAAGGAGCAGACTGAGTCATAACTGTCTTATATAAAGATTAAAATGGCAAGAATATACTCACAAGTACACAATTAAGCTTGTGCCATAACTTTCTTCTTACTTAGAGTGCCCTTTTTGGTCATATTTTATAATAATGGCCCAATTTGTAAATATCTATCTGCCTACAAATACATATAATTCTTCTATGTAACTCACCAGAGCTACAAGGGATTGTACATTTAGATCCTTTAATTAAATTAGTTAAGAAATTCCCAGTTCCCCACAATCTTACCCAAACCTGAACAGAAATCACCTCTAAAATATTTCCCCAAGAAGTTATTGTAAAATTCTTACTTGAAAATTTCAAATAATATAAATCTTTTTCTAAACCAGCAAAATTTACATTTGTAGTGCTTTGAAAGTAATTGGGATGTTGTTGTTGTTGTTGTTGTTGTTGTTTTTACAATGAGCTTAAACCTACCTCCATAATTTCTATGCAAAGCTGCTAATTTTGCCTTGTGGGACTAACCATACTCACTTCTTTGTGGACCCATGCCCACCTCTATATTTTTTGCCTTTGCTATATATCAATCCCTGTAACTGCTTCTCATACGGCATCATTTTGAGTCTTTTCAAGTTATCTAATGGGTTTCTTTTGGATATATCCAAAGTCTCTAATGTCCTTCTGCATGGGACAGAATTGAGTGTGCTATTCTCAGAATGAGCATTTAGCTTTTTTGTTTGTTTGTTTTTTGTTTTTTTTTAATTTTAAACCCTTAACTTCTGTGTATTGACTTATAGGTGGAAGAGTGGTAAGGGTAGGCAATGGGGGTCAAGTGACTTGCCCAGGGTCACACAACTGGGAAGTGTCTGAGGCCGGATTTGAACCCAGCATTTAGCTTTTTGAAAGCTAGTTTGTTACTATTTTGTTGGTTGAGTACTCCAGGACAGACTTAGGGAGGGAGACTGATGAAAGAAAGAAGGGGCAAGGAATAGCTCCATTGCTTCCCTTGACTCACTTGAGTTGGGTTTTGAAGCATAGGCATTTTGATTTATAGGTCAAAGCCTGATGAGGGGATGACAGGGAGTGAGGGAGGAACTTGTGTATATACTGACTACTTGCTGCCTAGACAGTTGGCACTTCTTAGCCCAACATTGGAGTACTGCTCTCTTTCATGAAGGAGAATAAACAACTGCCTCTTTTTATTCGTACCTTCTGACTCTGATTTTGTCTATTTGAGTGAATGGGGAACTGGTGTTCATTTTTTTAAAATCCTTATCTTCTGTTTTGGAGCCAATACTCTGTATTGGCTCCAAGGCAGAAGAGTGGTAAGGGTAGGGAATGGGGATTAAGTGACTTGCCGATGGTCACACAGCTGGGAAGTGTCCAAGGCCAGATTTGAACCTAGGACCTCCTATCTCTAGGGCTGGCTCTCAATCCACTGAGCTACCCAGCTGCCCCTACTTGTGCTCATTTTTGAGTGAAGCACTTGTTATTCAATTTTATCTCACACACTTCCTAAAATGTAGCTCACAGAACTAACTGTAGCATTCCAGATATAATATGACCAGGAAAAATGCAATATTTCTATTAATTCTATCATCCTGAATATTGTAATTTTATTAATTAAATTTGTCTGTAATATTTGTTTTGGTTGTCTCATCATACCATTGACTCAAATTGGATTTGTAGTTCATTTTCTTTCATATTTCCAATTCCAATAAAATTAGGAATTTGCTGAGGCCAAAAAGAAGGGACAACCAAATAAATTTTCACAGGAAATAGTGAAATATTCTGGGAGGTATAGTCATCCTGCTATGAATCATGGGAATAATAAGTCTATGTAATCTGTTAAAGAGGAAGACCCAAGAACAAAGCACATAGGATTGTGTCTGGGTTGTAGAAAACAAGATTAGCATCAAGTCCATATTATATAAAGAGAATAAAAATGTCAAAAATAATTGCAAAAAGCTATAATACAGGAACTGTTCTGTTTATTATATAAATGTTATAGTTGATGTTATGAATAATTTTTTAAAGGTAAACTTATGGGGTAGCTATGTAGTTTGAGAGTCAGGCCTAGAGATGGAAAGTTCTGTTTTTAAATCTGTCCTCAGACACTTTCTAATTATGTGACCCTGGGCAGGTCACAACCCCTTTGTCTACCCCTTACTTCTCTTCTTTCTTGGAACCAATAGACAGTATTGATTCTAAGACATAAAGTAAGGGTTTTTTGTTTTGTTTGGTTTTTTAGGGACACTTACAGTTACAAGTATAAATATTTGAAATCCTTAGGCTTTTGTTTCATTTTTTCCTAATTAATTTTTTTCAAATTTATTCCCTTATGTTCATGCTTATCTTTTTTTAATTCAAGTACATATTGAAGAAAGTTAAATATATATGTATAAAATATATAAATTATAAAGAAAAGGGGAAAGGGTGTTATAAAACTGTTATGTAAATCCTTTAATGGTAAAGGATCTGGAGCAGGGTAAGGTGGAGTGAATCCTAAGTGAGACACTTAAGTTATAATTCCTGAATCTCAAAGGATCACACACTGCACTAGATGTTTAAATGACGAATCTGCTAAATCCAAACTCCAGGTATAACAGTCTACCAGAATTATCAGCCAGGCAATGAATCTGCAGTTAGAATTATATAGATATCTTGTCTAACTGACACTCTGGACTAATGGATAATGCTTTGGTTGACTGCGAATTAAACTCTGCTTTAAAGGTATAATACTTTTCTTCCCTTCAAATATCCCAAGGACGTGATCCACTAAAGCCCTGAGAGTCTTGATGATGACAAACCCAAAGTAAGTTTAAAGATTTATTATTAACTGGCTTAGGGAAGGGAAAACAGGATATGACTGGGAAGAAGGAGCAAGAATTCCTTAATTAATTAAGTCTAATGATGATAATGATGATCTTGAAGTGATGTTAATAAGGTTTGGCAAATGTCAGCCTGGTTGGGCCAGATTGACCCAACCTAAATCAAGTTACTCTGCTAATAAGGTGTAGATGTTCCTTTTGATGGTTAGTTCAGGATCAGGGACTGATGAAGTAATTTAAAATAAGTTGCTGGTTGATTGGCTGAATAAGTTCACCTAAGGCCTACCCCAAAACCACCCTTTCCATCCAATCTCAAATATGAGATCCCTCTCAGTTTAAAATCCTAGCTTTTATACCAGAGGCTCAATTGTCCTTGGTACCTGCCAGCTCCTGCCAGGCTTGGTTAGTTCTATATTCCAAGCAGGTCCATCACCTTTAATTCCACATGGCTATACAATTTATCATTACAAGGGATATAGATCAATTGGGAAAAGAAAAAAGCTATCATTAATTTTTAAAAAATAAAACTATGTTACTCAATCCACTTGACAACCTTAGTTTCTATATATACAGAATTAGTCATCTAACACAGTGGTTCCCAAACTTTTTTTTTGCCTACCACCCCCTTTCCAGAAAAAAAATATTACTTAGCCCCCTGGAAATTATTTTTTTTAAATTTTAATAGCAATTAATAGGAAAGATAAATGCACCTGTGGCCATCACCTCTGCACTGGATCACTGCAGCACCCACCAGGGGGTGGTAGCACCAGCTTTGGGAATCACTGATCTAACACATTTTTATTCCCTCCCTTCAATGCTCAATTTTAATTTTTGGTACAAAAGAAAATTTGGTTAATAGGGGACCAGACTAAGGGAGGATACCAGAGGCCTCATGGCTCCTGGCATCTCTGAAAATGCTTGCCTCTTGTCTCACATAATTCCTAGTATCCAGAATACTGGTCTCTGGCCTGGACTGTGTTCAAGTCTGTCCAACTAGGAAGACCCAGAAAATCTGACTTCGCCTGGGTCTAAAAGATATATATGAAGGAAGTACAGCTATCTCTTCCTAGGAAGCAGATCCCTGGTCCAAGGGATGGAGACTAAATGTGAGTGGCAAGCTCAAGTTAGTTAGCCAATAGCCATGTGATTAAGTGCCTTTTCTCTCTTCAAATCACTTTCACTATCTAATAAATAATTATAAATCACACACACACACACACACACACACACACACATACACACACACACACACACACACACACACACACACACACACACACACACAGTCTCCAGAGAATTTTAATCCTAACAGTGCTACATTGGCCATATAGACTAATATGGTAGAGCATAGTATGAAGTTTAATGTTTCATATTTTACATAACCAGTGAATAATTAGAATCTACTATCCAGGATTCTAAATCCCAGCATCCCATATTCCTTCTCACGTTAAGTCCTTAAGTTTTGGAGATAAAGTTTGTATGTGACCCTGTCCCTTGCTCTTTTTCCATGAATGTGTCTGGGAAAACTTTTCTTTATTCAAGGTTTTACTTTTGTTCTTTTATTTCTTTTACTTCAAGTGATTATTAATAAATCTCATAAAATATAATACTTGGAGTTATTGGATATTAATTTTAAGCTTAAACTAGCATCCCAGAATTGAGAGCTGGAAGGGGAATAAAAGATGAATTACTCCATTATTCTCATTTTATAAAGGACATTGAGGTCCTAAAAGATAAAAGGACTTGGAAAGGCATATATAGGTAGGAAGTTCCCTTTACTTCTTAGTATTCTTTCCCTTTTAAATTGATATCATTGTAATTGATTTGAATTTACTCATTTGTGTATATGCTTGGTTTTCAAGTAGAATGGGAGTTACTTAAGAGCAAGGACTGTTGTACATTTGTCGGGAAAACCCCCAGAGCCTAGGTCAAAGACTTTTCTTCAGGGAGTCTTTCCTTACCCCTACATTGCTTGTGCCTTTCCTCTATTATGAGGAAAGGAAAAAAATGGGTGTAAACAAGTAAGAGAGATTTTGCACAGAGATCAGGGTGCTAGATCTTGTTCATACCCTGGAACTACAGAGCTTGTTTTGGAATGTGGGGAATATATAAAGGAGGACCCAGAGAGTTTCCAAAGGGAGCTTTTGGACTTCCTGTTAGGGGAATAGCCTGAAATTGAAAACTTCCTCCTGCTTGGGATCTAGGAGCCTAGGAGGGCGTTGTTTCCTATCCCCTTGAAGCCAAAGCTACATATCCTATTGTCCAGTTTGATAAATCCTGTCTACTGTGTGATCTACACATGTTCGAGTATCCTGAGAGAGTATTCCCAACTGCTGTGAAGATCTCTGCTGGCAAGCCAGTAAACTGTCTGTGGGGAATGCCTAAAGCCATCTTGAGCCTAACCTGAAGAGTGTTGATCCCTAAAATAAAGAGTCAGCCTAACTACTCTGAAAGACTATAAAATCTAACCAAATGTTATCTAGGAGAATTATTAGCTTCAGGTAGTTAGTTAGCCAGGAATTTCTTAGACAGCCAGAGTAGGAAAGTAGGTAGCTGAACAACCTGAAGACATACTTTTGCAGGGGTCTTAGAATGGGGGTAGTTTAGCTAGAACCCCTTAGATCAGGGTATCCTATTCCCTAATCCCCCCATCCAGCTTACCTCAGTTTAAAATAAACCCTTGACCTGTTTCATACATTTGTCTGTGAGTCTGAATGCACTGGCCTTGTGGGGTGTTGGTGGGCCTCCTCACTTTGGATTACCAATAACATCTTGGTATCTCACATGTACAGAAAACAACCCTAAAGACTATCCACCTATTTCACCTCCAAACTTTTTTCCTTTAGGTTGTACATATATCATCATATTATGCATATTTACATGTTCATCATACAGTGAAATAAGACATATTACATATACCAGAGAAAATTTCATGGAGAAAATAAAGCAAAGAATGATATGTTTCAATTTGTGTTCAGGATACCCTTTTTTGTCATGAGTCTTTTGGAGTTGTCCTGACTCCTTGCTTTGTTGATAAAAGTTGTTATTTACAATTGATTATCACACATTATTATTGCTACTGTGTACTTCTTCTGCTCACTTTACTTTGTATCATGTTGTGTGGAGATGGAAAGCATGGAATCCCTGCAAAGATACAGTGACGGCCTCACCCAGAATTCCAGGGGACCCCCCTGGAGAACTTTGGGTGAGGGGGCAGTTGAGAGGAATTGGCAGTTACTTTGTGGAGGTTGAAGTGAGCAGACACCCTGATTACTACTCCAGACTTGGGGGATCACTTGAGAAGCCATTGTGGCATAGCCAGTGTCATTTCTACATAAGGATTAGCCTGTTTAATAGGGTTAGTCTTTATTGACTTCATTACAACAAATATCTAGTGATTAGAGAGTAAAGATATTCATTAATAGCAAGAGAGCCAGTTTTAGTTAAGTGTCTCATCCCCTCCTGTGAAGGGGGGAAGGGCAATTTCAACCTAACAGTTCAGGATCACCCTTCATTATCCTAAAACCCTCATTAACCTCTCTAGTTTTCCTTGTTATTTCCTAATATAACCTTTACCTTTCAATATCTGTGCCTGGAAAATTATTTGGGGAATACTCACAACTCAATCTGGACATCTAGTTTGAATCCTGTCTGCTGCCAGTTTTAAGAAGATCATCTCTGTCCTCAACAGTTATATAGTTAGCTTCCATTTACTCATCTATCAGACCTGTGAGGAATATAAATTAAAGAAAGGGAACATCGTTGGGGATTCAGCCATAACAGAAACTTACCAGAAGAATCTTATTCAGTTTCTATCTTCCAACTGAAACCAGCAACTGTTTAGGGGGGAGGGGCTTGAGATCCAGGAGTGTTTTACCCCCTCCTTCCTCACTGAACCCTGTCAATCTGTGGCTCTTGACTTGAAGCTCTATTTGACCCTGACACATTTATCTGCTTCTCCAAGTTATCTGTTATTTTCATCGTAACAATCACTACATGTTTTTCTAGGGGATTTTTGTGATCATCTCATTTGCCATTTCATAGTATTCCATGAAAAGCATATATTTCAGTATATTTAGTCATTCTCCCACTGATGGACATTTCACTTGCCACCATAAACAGTTATAAATATGTGTGTATAGGTAGATTCTTTCCCCCTGTCTTTACTCTTTGGGAGATATAGACCTAGTAGTGGAATTGCTTGGTCATAGGGTAGGCAAGTTTTATGATCCTTTGGGCATTCTTGCAGATTGCTCTCCAGAATGGTGGAAGAGACCTGCTTTGTATTTAGCTACTTTGCATACATGCGCATTTATTCATTTGTTATTTATCCTTCATTTATTTACATACATACTTGAACCTTCTCTTATTAAGTTCACTGTGGGAAGGAATTGTTTCTTTTTTATGTTTTTATTCCCAGCAACTAAAAGGGTACTTACTTTCAATTATGTAACTACACTGATTGTATGAACTGAATGAATTGAAATGAATTGAATTGAAGCAGTAGATTTAGGATTTGAAACTAGTTCTTCTGCTGGCAAATCCAGTGGCTTTCCTAATATATCCTTCTTTATCTTTCCATCTAATTGAAAGCAGAACCTTCATGTTGATATTATGTAACTATATAACTATAACTAATTAGAACAATTAGAAACACACACACACACACACACACACACACACACTATGAAACACCAATAAGTGCACCCAGGATATAGTAGTTTGAGTGCTGCATGGAAGAACTATCTTTGTCTGAATCGCTGAAGAATTTGAAGATGAAGATTTATTCAGAGCTTTTCTGTCATCTTTTTGGCTACCTTCTACAACAGGATCAAGATTATAAGGATTCTCAGCTAGGCTTTTCAGATGACTTCAACAACTAAAGATGATATTATTGTGGTTGACAAGTCAGGTGACATAGCTAGTCAAAGCCAGGTTGGATTACTGGCTAAGATCCATAAGTGTACACTCTGCTCTCCCCTGTAAATTCCCCTCCCCCCATGACTATACTTCAATGTTTTTGGCAAATAAAACATTTTACTTTGCCAAGGTAGGGATCCAAAAGGGTAGGAATCAAAAGGGTTTTTCTCTGTGTCATGTAAATGTTCACATTTCAGATGTTAGGTTTTCCAGAAATATTCATGATGGAATTGCTTATGAACTCAATGTAAACATTTTAGAGGGAACATGCTCTAAGATAAAATCACAGAGGTCCTTCAGTGGAGAATTACTAATTAGCATAATTTAAAGAAAAACAGAAAAGGCAGAGGGAAAGAGTCTGGGTTTTATTTTAAGCATCTGTACCCGGGAGAATACAAGAGAATGTGGGTGAGGGGCACAAGTAAAAAGCATCTTCCAAAGACAGGTTCTAAAGTATGCTGGCTAAACATTATGTTTATTTTTTTGTTGTTGTCTTTTTTAAGCTTGCTTATATATTTTTTTGTCTTGGCCCCAGAGCAACTTTAGATTGGATAGAATCCACAGTGCATGAGAGGAGGCAAGAAAATTCCAATGCTATTATTCTTTTGCCAAATAGATATATTTAAAATATACTCTCTGGCATAATCTATGCGAGTATCCTATCTTTCTTTTAATATATCTAATACACTGTAATACAAGTTTCAAAACATTCTTTATGAGAGTTCTTTTAAGACAAATTATGTGGCAGCCTGTATAGCATTCAACCATTGGGAATGACTTAAAAGAACCATGAGTTATTCACAGTTATGTTTCTCTGGAGTCACCATAACAATCACTAGCAATACAAGGAGTCCCTTGAATACTCTGTACTCTAGAGTTCATTGTAATTGAACATTGCTCATGCATCTGCCTTCTGAAAACCTTCCTTCCTTTAAAGTCCTGGTCATGTATCATTTACACAATCAATCCTCATTTGATTCCTGCAGCTTCAAATGATCCTGCCTCCTCCAGTCTTACATCTCTTTTTTGTACCTCTACTTCCTCTTACTATATTCTAATTTGTAGTACATTGGTTGTAGGCACATCGTTTAAATCTGCTATCTTATGTCTTCCTTGCCAGTGACTAAGATAATTGAGAGTACGAATGGGTTTATAGCATCTTTGTATCCCAAACACTTAGAAGGAATGAATGCTAAAGTCATTGAGGGGGAAAGGGGAAGTCAATTCATACATCTATACCAGTCTGAGTTTCACAGTTAAAAAGTTAGCAATGTTCTTGTAAATGTCTAATAGTTGTCTCACTGGGGAAAATATTGAAATTAATCTGCATTATTAGCATCTTCTTCATCACTTTCTAAAGTCCAGACAATCAACAAATCAATAAATCAAGCCCTGATTTGTAGAATTTTTGAGGTTTAAAAGCTCACACAGAAAATTTAATTTTTATATATAGCCAATATGACCTGGACTCTGCGGTACTTTTGTTTCTGACCCATTAACATTAGTACAAAAGGGTATGATGATGTCAAGAAAATCTGTTTTCAAGTCCTCCCTTTGACATAAATTGGCTGGCTGATTGTCTTAGGCAAGACAATGAATTACTGAGTAGCCTTTCTAATTCTTTAGGACTACAAATACTAGGTATGTGACCACAGGCAAGTTACTTAAGCCTGATTGCCTAGCCCAAGGATCCGCCGCAACCTTTATGGCCATGAGAGCCATAAACGCCACATTTTTTAAAATGTAATTTTGTGAGAGCTGTACAGTGCTCACAGTGCGCTCCTGTAACAGTGCCTGAAAAAAAATTGACATTATGGCTCCTGCAGAAAGAACCATATCTGGCCCTCAAAAGAGCCAGACATGGCTCGAGAGCTATACATTGCCAACCCCTGGCCTAGCCCTTATTTTTCTTCTGCCTTAGAATTCATTCTAAGATATATCTAAGACAGAAGGTAAGGATTTTTTTAGAAAAAGACTACAAATAGTTCAATTTAAGTTGGTGGAAGGAGTTTCAATACCAGGTTTCTGGGAAAAATATACTAAAGCAGCTACAACATAAAGATGATTTTTGTGTCATACTCTTTGTGTAATGTCCACTAGCAAACAATTTTATTCATTATTATGACATAAGTATCTCAGTTACCTAGAAGATAATTTAATGTAGTGGTACACTGATATTAGTTTAATTCAATTAGGAAAGTTTGATATGTTTTTTACTAAACTGAGAACAAGGCATTTGAATTCCCTGGAAATCTTGTTTCTCTTATTACCCTAGTGAAACTTCAATTGCCACAGTCAGTGCTACCTATCCTGTCCCCACCTCTCTTCTACTGAAGAAGAATATCTAATGCTGATTTATATATGTAAGCCCAGAGGGGGGGTTACATGCCACTAGAAATTATATCCTGAGGAGGAAATAATGCCACAAGTCTTTTTATCCCTGACCAGTCCGATAGTCAAAAGCTGACAAGCCAAAGAAAATTAAAACATAGTGGCTCCACATCTAGTTTCCTCATTTAAACCTTCCCTTACCTCTTTTTCCATCCCAATTGCCACCCTTCTACTCTGACAAGACCAAGGGCAACACAACATCCCTCCCAGGAGTTCTTAAAGTGTTGTCAGACAAAAAACTAAAACAAACAAATAAACAACAACAAAAACAACAAAACTATACAATTCCTACATCATGCTTGCTTAAAATGAGCTTGTTTCCTAAAAAAAAAATAAGAACTAAAAAACTTTTCCACGTCAAGTTTAAAAAGCCTGTCTAGCAGATATGATATAATCATATATTTATCATTATTCAATTTGGAAAAATGTTGTTTTTAATGCGTACTCTCTTTGCCTCCAGTTTATACCTCAGTTTATGCTGAAGAAAATGCCTCTTGTCCCTTTGAGGCTCGTGTTCCCCTTTCTGAATCCCACTCTTCATATTTGTTTTACAAGCAAATTCAGGGTAAATCAAAATCTAATTTTTCTAACAACTTCAAAATAGCATGAGACAAAAGGAAGTAATTAAAGAAATACATCTCCAGTAGATTCCTGCTGGTTTAGTTGGCAGAAAAGAAGGAAGAAAGGTCAATGGCTTTCTCCTCTCCCTCACTCTCCTCCAACTAGATTAGAGATGGGAATAGGATATGGATGGTAGTTAGATGGGTAAGTGAAATGATTCCTCCTGTCAAGGACGGAGAAAGTTGCCAAGAATCTGTAATTATTTTTCTTTTATTTTACCAATAGTTTTCTGATGTTTGCCTATATCTGATCTCTACTAATTCATTGACAGGAGACTATATAGAGGAAAGAGGTATTATGGAAAGAGTGCCAAATTTGGAGTCAGAAGAACTAATTTATTTTGTATGATTTGAAAAATTTTATTTAATTAATTAGTTTAGAATTTTTTTTCATGGTTACAAGATTCATGTCCTTTCCCTCCCCTCCTCCCACTCCCCTCCTATAGCCAATGAGCAATTCCACTGGGTTTTACATGTGTCATTGATCAAGACCTATTTCCATATTATTAATATTTACATTAAGGTGATCGCTTAGAGTCTATATTATCGACCATATCTCCATCAATCCATGTGATCAAACAGTTGTTTTTAGAAGAACTAAATTTTAATCCTTACTCTGCCACTTATTATTTGTTTTTTGAGCAAGTGAATTAATCTATTTGACCCTCAGTTTCCACATCTATAAGATGAAGAGATAAGAATAGATGGCTTGTAAATTCTTTTTTTATAATTTTTAATCATATCATCTTAAGAAATATTTAACAAGAACCAGAAAATATTCTCTAAATTAATTTTATATACATTTATACTTAGTGACTTCATTGTAAAGATGTGCATAGAAGAGAATGCCTCTATGTGTGTATTTTAAAAAAAAATATGGTATTGCATTAAGAAATAAAAGAGCCAAAGGCTTTTAGACTCCAAAGAAACATCACAAATATTTGTCATCCCTGTTTCCTCCAAGAATGAAATTGGAAGATCTAAGATATATTGAGCATTGAACAACTGGACTGAAAAAAAAAGAACCTGTAAAAGTTTTGACAAATGATTCCACTGCAATGCCCTTCATGCTAATAAAATTTGAGGATGGAACTATAAATAGAACAGACACAGGTAAAATGGATGTGATCTACCACCAACGACAAAAGTAATACCACATTTGAATACTTAACAATTTCTTTCCCAATAAGCAAGTAGAAACAACAATTAAGAAGACATCATTTGAGAATAGAAGCTATTTTTGAATGAATATACGGAAAGAATCTGCTAGAGACAACAAAATTTTAAGGTACTAAAGAACTAATTCTAAAGATATCTGGATTATTCTAAACAAAATGCATACAAAAACATTTTGTTGAGAAAATGAAAAAAGGAAATTCTAAAATTTAGAGGTGATTTTCTAATACATTTCAAACCTTTATAATCCTATATTTGACTAAAAAGCATTCACTATAGAAAACCAGTCCTGTTTAACATTTATTGGCTATGAAGAAGCATTTGACTAGGGGTAAAGTAAAACCGTTGGTGGTGGTAGTGATGGTATTATTATCTCTTTTCCTTTCATTGAGAGGAACCAAAAAAATCTTGAAAAAACTATCACCAAAAGTCATAAGTTAGTAAAGTTAAATGAAAAAATTATATTATTGAAGGAAAATAAAACATAATAAACTAAGATTTTCATTATCTTGAAAGGTGCATTTCATTCAACTGGTTAATTTCTAGAGTTTGCAGTTGTAAAGATTCAGGTAGATCAATAAGCTTGGAATTAAAAGGAAACTGAGACATCTGTAAAAGGAATCAAGTGTTTTAAAGCAAATCATTTTGTTTAAAAATACCAGGAATATCATTATTAGACTCATTCCAGGCACAAGTTAGAGGTCAAGGTGTAAAAAAAAATTAATTTACTTTGAAAAACCATCATATTAGCAACTACAGCCATAACCAACCCACTGTTCTATAAATATGTAGTAACATGTATGTAGAGTATAGGGCTATTCCATTTATTTCTATACCATTTTTAAGTGCTTAATACATGAAGAACCCTATTTTGAAAAAGCTAAAATATCCCATAAAACACAGTCATTGTCATCTTATGGATTATTCATTATCAAAGAGATTAGAAATATTTATTTGAATTCAACTCAATTCAACACATTATTGAACTGACTTCAAGGTATAATATTATGATTGGTACTCTGAATACAAATAAAATAAGAATCACTGTCCCAAAATGGCTTAAAAAATTACTGACCAGGGATGGAGAGCACCTAAATAAGAACTAGCAAGAATAGATTTTCTATCAGTTTTGAATATCTATTCAAAGGGCTTTTAGATGATAAGTAAAGAGAAGGGGAAAAATTGCTAATGTGCATCCACCAAGCTAGGTAACATAGAGAAAAACTATAGTGTATGAAGAAGAAAAACAATAGAGACACACAGGAGTATATAGAAGAAAAAAATCCAAAAAAGAAAAACTATATGAAAACCCTTATTTAATATTTATACATTAAAATCCCTAGAATGGATGATACACAAGATGAACTTGAAATGTTAATACATGGGAGCAAATTTGTCCTCATAGATCACACTAAGACTTGATGTGGTTAAACTTATGAATGGAACATCATTCTGTCAAGTTATATCTCATTTTTTAATTTTTATTTATTTATTTTTTAAAAACTCTAACCTTCTATCTTAGAATCAATACTGGGTATTGGTTCTAAGGCAGAAGAGTGGTAAGGGATAAACATTGAGGGTTAAGTGACTTGCCCAGTGTCACATAGCTAGGAAGTGTCTGAAGTCATATTTGAACCCAGGACCTCTCTGGGCCTGATTTTCATTCCACTGAGACACCCAGCTGCCCCCTATCTCATTTTTTTAAATGATGATTTTTAAAAAATGGTAGGAGGAATATCAATAAAATTTCAAAATAAAAACATATATTCATTTGAGGAAATCCACCAGAGAGGGAAAACTCACAATAGAGAGTATTTAAGACAAGACAAACAGTAGCTGAAACAAATGATGTTGTAATCCAAGTAGCCTACAGATTATCTGAACAGAAAAAGAGAATAGATAAGAAGTCTGAGACAATTTGGTGAAGGGGCATACTATAGAAAATGATGGGGAACAGAGTTACTGAAACATCTAGTGAAGTTCTGCCTAAAGCAGAGTTTCTAATCATTTCTTGACTTGCCATAATGATAATTTCATTTTTCAAAATGTGAAGGAATCAGAAAGAGAAAATCTACTGTGAATAAGAGTTTTACAATAGGAATCTCACCAATAAAATTTTGTCAACTCATTTAAAATGATGAAAACCATCATTGTGACTGGAATTTTTAAGCAGATTTCAATAATATGTCAGTCCTATTTTTTCAGAGATAAGTTTTAAAATGCTTTATAGGAAGGAATATTAGAATCCTTGAATTAAAATTTGACAGAAGTCAGTACAAAATGGAATCAGAAATGCTAAAGAACTAATTTATCAAGAATCAAAGAGAAGTAATTCTATTAATGAGAAATTGAGGAATTATCTAAAAAGATTGATATGATTATACATGGAACTGCGAATTGGTTAAGAGCAAGATAAACAACTTAAAGCTTCAAAATATATGTATAAAACATTAAAACTAGGGCAAGACATGGGGTGGATGATTAAAAAACTATAGCATTATATTATCAGAATGTTGTAAAAGGTGGTAAAATTAGCTGAAAATATTGGGAGAAACAAATATCTTGAGATTCTTTAAATTGTATCATTGAGACTCAATTGGTACAGTGATACCTAATGATGAAGATAATAGAAATAGAATGAAGAAATAAAGAAAATACAGCTGCTTGGTTATTCATTCATTCATTTATTTGTTTATTTGTTTATTTATTTATTTGATTTTGCTTATGTTATCTCTGCTAAAGAGAAACTTTTGAACTGGAAATTCCAGAAAGAAAATGGCTAATAGAATACGGAATGAAGTAGCTCCGTACACTTAATTGAACCTAATACATTCCATCTCCCCTCTTCATGGGTTAGCATTAGATATCCTCTGTGACTGGAATTATCTACCCTCAACTCCTGCCTCTTAGTATTCTGGCATCCTTGAAGGCTCAGCTAAAATCTCATGTTGACAGCATCCTTCAGTCACTAATGTCTTCTTTTACATTAACGTAATTGATTCTGTATCTATATCATAGGTAGCAAAATATTCTCATGCCATCTTTTTTTCTTCTCCATTAGGATGTAAGTTTCTTGAGGGGAGAACATTTCTATTCCTTTTGTTTTGTTTTTATTTTACCTGGTATTCCTCATATTTGTAATACCTGAAATACATTAAATGTCTAAGAATAAGGAGGTCATAGTGTCACTCTACTCTGATTAGTTCACTGTTACAGCATTATGTGTGGTCTGGGAAAAACTCTAGAGATAATCCCTAGGACAGCCTCGTGCTCACAGTAAGTAAGGATCACTTAAAGGAACTGGGGATATTTAGCCTGGAAAAATATAAAATGGCATATGCTATGACCTTAAGTGTTGCAAAGACTTTAGAGAAGAAGAATAGTTTGACTTCCTTTTCTTTAATAAGTGTAAGTTGAAAAAGAGTAACTAGAAGTATAAAGAAAAGCTATCTAAAAGTGAAGTGGATTTCTTCAGAAAAGTGGGTCTTCAAGTTTAGGCTATGTTGTCATTGATTGGGTATGTTGTAAGTAGTATTATTTGTGGATTTTGTCATATGATCACTAACTCTGGAATTCCTTGATTCTGTAACTAACATAGATAAATAAGTAATTTGAGGAGGACTAGAAAATTAACAGTTGGGTCGAATTTCAAGGCTTCCAGTAAAATAGGATACCTAAAATCAGCCTAAGGTTCAAAGAGGGACAGGTGAGTATGGAGGACATTCCAGGCTTGGAGAGCAGCCATGGCAAAGCAGAGAGTTGGGTGATTGAATATCTATTTCAGGGAACAGCTATGTTTCCAACTTGGCAGAACGATAAAGTTCATAAATGGGAATTATTACAAACTGTAGAAAGGCAGATGGGAGCTAGTTTGAAGAGTTTCTTTTACATCATAGAAGTAGAAAACTACTTAAGATTTTGAAAAGGACATGAACAGACTTGTGCCTTAGGAAGATTATTTTTAAAGTTGTTTAGAGAATGTATTAAAGAGAGGAAAACCTGGGAGTAGGAAACAATTCGATTTTTTTTCCTGAATTCATAGTCACGAAAACCTAATTCTTAATGCAATTTTAGACACTTAGTAGCTGTGTTACGTTGGGGAAGTAATTTAATCTTAGTTTGCCTCAATTTCCTCATCTATAAAAGGGGAATAATAGTAATACCTAACTTCCAGGGTTGTAGTAAGAGTAAAACAAGATAACAGATCCAAAATAATTTGCAAAACTTTAAGTCCTTTATATATATATACATATATATATATATATATTAGGTATTATTATTGATGATAATGAGAATAATAGTAATAATAGTACTTCTTCAGCAATGGAAATAAACCATCCAGGCCTTTAACTTTGTATTTATGTGGTCCAGTGATGGCAAACGTTTAGGGATGGAGTGCCAGACCCAGCCCCTCACTCAACCCCCCCAGACCAAGTGCCATGCCCACACCTCCAGAGACTGAATCCTGAGCATACCCCACTCCACCTCCCACACAAGAGAGGAAAAAAAACTCTCCCATTGGGCTGCTGACCAGAGAGGCTTATGAAGTGAGGTTTGTCCTCAGTGAGTGTAAAGAGAGGGAGGGGAGTGACCTGAGTGCTACATTTCCCTCCAGCTCTGCTGCCTGTGAGTTGCCCACCTTAGTCCCTGTGCATTTCCATTGGGCTGCTAGGCAGAAGGGCAAGTGATGTGAAAAAAATGTCATCAAGCACAATGCAGAAGGGGAGGGGAGAAGCTCTGCCTGAGTTCCTCTGTCTTTTTAGTAACAAACTCTGGGAGTGAGGGTTGGGGAGGTAGGGTGGCCAAGCACTCACAGAGAGCACTTTATGTGCTATCTTTGGCACCTGTGCCATAGGGTCACCATCACTGCTCTAGTCCATTCTTCTTATCAGTATTGCATATGGTATCTACCCAGAGTGCTATGAGGCTTGTTTTAGATATTTTGATGATTTTTGAATTCCAATGCCTCATACAGGTTGTCTGTTAGTTCTGCTTGGCTCCTACTATTGGGCTAGACCAGTGATGGGCAAACTACAGACCACAGGCCAGATGTGGCCCCCTGAAATGTTCTATCTGGCCATGTGCCGTTATTCCTAATCTGACAAATACAACGAGTAGGATACAATACAATGAAATTTTGAAAGAGGTGCCTTAGAAACAGACTGACTGATGAGCATTCTCTTTCCTCTGTCCCCCTCTTTAAAAAGTTTGCCCATCACTGGACTAGACCATTTCTTTTCTTTTTCTTTTCTGATCTTGTACCTCTTCAATGACATCCCTTATGTCCCTTCATTAGTACAACTCCTAATACTAATTTCCTGAAGTTTACTCATTCCCTTTTTGAACTCTCCACTGTCTATTGGGCTATCTCTATTCTATCTCTATTACAAGGAGAATGTCTCAGATTGGATATCCAACTGATCATAGACCATAAATTTCAGCATTTTATGTAAAGATATGTGACAGCTCCTTGTTATTACTTTAATTTCTAATTTCTTTGGGAAAGAGGTGAATCTAAAATAAACACGTGCATCTATTTCCTTATTTCCTAAGCAACCACTCATAAACAATTGCTTATTGATGATCAACAGAGCTAAAATAGCTATATTAAGCCCGTAATAACTTTTAGTTATGAACTTAAATGATTTTTCAAATATAAATGTTATAAAATTCTACATTGAAGCAAATTCTGTGTGTTTCTGTCTGTCTCTCTCTGTGTCTCTCTGTGTCTCTCTGTGTCTCTGTGTCTCTGTCTCTCTCTCTCTCTCTCTCTCTCTCACATCTCTCTCTCTCTCTCTCTCTCTCTCTCTCTCTCTCTCTCTCACACACACACACACACACACACACACACACACACACACACACACACACACCTCTCTTTCCTAGAGATAAGAACAAAGATACCTACTATGTGTCTGATACTTTAAGAATGATGAAATCAGCTCACCTCTCTGTGCCTCTTCTGTAAAATGGGGATAATAATATAAAAACAACCTTCCAGAGTTGTGAGGAAGGCATTTTGTATAGTGCACAGTGCCCAGAAATGTGAGCCATTAAAATAATTTTCATTATTAGAGCAATCTGTATACAATGGTATTGTAGATCTGCCTGAAGAAAGGAAAATACATTAGATGAACCATGAAAGTCAATGCACCCTGAGGCAAATAAAAGTAATTCCTAAGAAATGAATAGTATTATGAGGAAAACCACTCATAGCAGAATAGTCAAGGTTTCTTTGAAAACAAGCTGCATAAGTTGTTAAAAACCATTAGAGCAGTGTCAGATTATTCTTTAGGTATTTAGACATATTAGTAACAAAAATGGCATAGGAGAGGACATATTGTACAGTCAGTAAACAAGCAGAGGACTTGGAACTTCAGTTATTTTCTACATCACCAGAAAGTCAGTAGTCACCTTTGCCTCCTTTTACTGCTCCTATGAATCTACCTAAAAGTAGAAAACAAGGTGGTTGCAGATAATTGGCTGACTTTGTAACTATCACAAAGGAAACTTGAATCTCCTTCAAATTCTCTCAATTATGGGCCTTGGGAATCCATCAAATAAAAGTCTCTTCAAAATACTGTATTCTTCATTGCCAGGTACATTATGGACAGAGTTCTGAATGTGGGAATCAGGGGCCCTGAATTCAAAACTCTCCTCAGTCAGCCAAGGGCAAGTCAAAACTTCTCAAAATTTCAGACTCCTCAAACATAAAATGAAAACACACACACACACACACACACACACACACACACACACACACACATACACACATATATATAAAACACTAGCTATCAGTCAGGGTTGCTGAGCAAAAAAAAATTCATAGACCTCAAACATTTATATAAATGTCATGATCAAACCATCATCATCATCATTCCTAGCAAAAGAAGTGTATTTTTATCCAAAACAACTCAAATTTGCTTGAGAAAATGAAGGATCAATCCATAAAAAATGAATACATAAGTTAGGATAATATGAAAACATCAAAAGGCATTGCTTGAGAAGAACTGATTTCAAGGACTGACTATGCCACTGATGAGCTATGTGACCTTAATCAAATCCTAACTTCACATCAGGTCTTTGTTTTGTAGTCCAGCACAATGAAGGGTTTGAATGCCATATAAATCCCCCTCTCATGCCTCATCATTCCATGGCAATGTCTTTGATTTCTTTGGTCGAATTTGCCTATAAAATGCAAGTTCAATCTGACTATCAGAATGAAAAGGTTTTGAGCACAAAACCTTTTGTTGTTCTGTCATTTTGGTCATGTCTGACTCTTCATGACCCATTTAGGGTTTTCTTGGCAAAGATACTAGAGATACTGGCCATTTCCCTCTTTAGCTTATTTTATAGATAAGAAAACTGAGATAACTATAGTTTGATGACATGTCTAGGATCATACATCTAGTAATTATCTGAGAATGGATTTTCACTCAGATATTCCTGACTCTAGCTGTAGAGCTCTATCTACCTCACCATCTTTGTCCAGTCCTGGAAATAGACCATCTTTAATTAGAGGATCAAGTGAAAAAAATATTTGAAACATTTTGTGAAACTTAAAGTGATATGTTTGTTATTATTATCATTAGTAGTAGTATAATGTAATTCAGTGGTTCCCAAAATTTTTTGGCCTACTGCCCCCTTTCCAGAAAAAATATTACTTAGTCCCCTGTAAATTAATATTTTTTAATTTTAATAGCAATTAATAGGAAAGATAAATGCACCTGTGGCCATCACTGCCCCCCCCCGGATTGCTGCAGCACCAACCAGGGGGCAGTAACACCCACTTTGGGAATCACAGAAATATATCAATTTTATATTTAGTAATTATAGCTAACATATAATAGTAAATGTATTACATTATCATTGATAATCAATATTTAGTTTAGATATACATAGAGTATATCTAGTAGACTGGCCAGTAAACAACTAGTTATTTGGTTACAGAAACCCAGGAGACAAAAAAAGAAAAAAGAAGACCTCATTCTTAAATATTTTATATATTATTATACATGAGAGTATTTTAATAATAGTGTCTGAATTTTATTTTAAAGAGGCAGAAAGATAAAAATTTTATGAAGTGAAAAGTACCCCAAAACATTCATTCAACTGTTCATATTGTGTGATATACTTGTCTAGTCACAAATGACTGAAATGCCACTTAAGCTATTGGACCACATAAATATTAACATCTTTCATATAAATACAGATAGAAGATAAAATGAAGTTGAAGTCAAATGACAAGATTGTATCTTTAGAGAGAAACATAAAGGAATGTTGTGTCATGTGCCCAGGCACTTGAGGAACATTAGTTCCTAGGACACTTATTCATGTTGCCTTGTAGCTGGGTGCTTAAGATGAGCAGAAGTATAAAAACCACCATAAAAAGGGAATTGGAATTTATGTGTCATTTGTTGCAGATAGTGAAAAGATAGAGAAAATCTATGAAGAATCTAAGAGGTAGCATCAATATGAGAGAGCTAGATTTAAGTATCAGGAAGACTTGGCCTCAGATACTCCTTTGGACATCGACTTCTGCAGTTGTGTGATAAAGAGCAAGTCAGATGAGACAATCCATATAATCCAATAAACACTAATTAAGCTCCAACTCTGTCAAACATTGTACTAAGCACTGTAGAAACAATTCATTAATTCATCACACAGGAAAAAAAATATATATATATATTTTTTTTCTGTGTAAACCTAACAATTCACTGCACTAGGCATTCTAGATTGAAAAGAAGATACAAACCTTCATTGGCAAAAAGTGTTTTCTCACATGAAAGTTTTCTCTACTAATGAAATGACAAGTTAAGTCCCTATCCTATTTAGCATAAACAGATTATTGTTTATAATATATCTTAACACTACAAGAATAGGATTTACTAATTTGAGTACTTTCACTAGTGAAAAATAATACCACTTCCATGCCTTATTTTATGGTTCTTTATAAATTCCTGTGCCCTCCCCTGAGGTCAAAAAACAAACAAACAAAAAAAAAACAAATAAAACAACCTTCAATTTGGACCATCTTTCTGATAATTAGAAAACAACAACATTGACCAATGTAATCATCAACATCAATTTCCTTCTCCTCCTTAACACCTAAGTTCAAATCCCATCTCATATATTTATCAGCTGTATGAATTTGTAGGTTTCATTTATTCACCTATAAAATAGAGATGAGAATAATAGCATCTACTTCCCAGGGTTTTTATAAGAATAAATTGAGATAACATTTGTAGAGTACCTCATAAATCTTAAAGCACTATATAAATCTCCTCCTCATCAACTATCTAAAATGACAAGTCTGCAGTTTTCTCAAATATCTTACAGATTAAGTAAGTCCTAGCGGACTTTTCAGAAAACTGTTTTCCACTTAGGACTTTTGTTTAACTGAAAGAGGATACAAATTCTACAACAGTATATTCGGTCAAAGTTCAAGTGTGTCTGAGCAGCTGGGAGAATTAATATTAGGATTAATACCAATGGAATGGATCAGACATAAGCAAATGGAATGTCTTCCGGAAGTAAATCTGGGTGTTGTGGAGAAAGAGTCAGTGTCTTGTCTTAAGGCATAAGAAATGCAGAATGCATAGGAAAAAGTTTTTTTTGTACTTAGAGGAAGAACCAACCCTTGGTGAGAAGGTACAAAGTAATCTCAGGTCAACTATACTATGTTTTCATTTTTCTAAGATTCAAAGATAGGCTATTGTTGACCCCACTTCCTCTTCTTTAGCATCCTTCACTTTTTCCTCTACCTTAGCCACAAATTTTCTTCTTGTATTACAAATGCTCTTGTTTCTTAGAAGCCTCTGTAAGGTATTCTTTCTATACAGCAGTAGCTTTCAAAGTCACAGGTAATATTCCTTATGATTGTTTAGAACTTCCCATTTCTGTTGGGAGGATTAACTAGACCCTGCCAATAATTCGGCATGAATATTGGGTTCTCTCTTTTCAGTAAACTACAATATGAAGTTCTGTTCAATAAAAATTATATTTGCCAAACATTCTCAACATATCTTGTTATTGTAATTAATCTGCTGCCTCATGTATGTGTAAAAAGGAATTCTTTATTCCTTTTTTAATTTAATGGGGGTCCTAGAGGTCTTTTTACCACAAAGAGGTGCAAGGATTAACCATCCCACAGTGACAGGAAGTAGTGTATATATATATATATATATACATATATATACATATATATGTATATATATATATATATATATACACTACACATTCAAGACCAATCACTTTTAGCCATATCAATGAGATGAGCATTACAATTGTAATAAAGTGCTGTAGGTACTACCTTTTCATAAAGAATAGTTTCCTATGTAATTTAGTTCTGCTCTACTAAGAGGCTTTTGTTTTTGAGATCGGGTCTCTTTTTCTTGCCCTTCCTGGAAGGGTAGAGGTCACTGGTGGCTCAATAACAATACTCTTCAGAAGAGCAATTATACTGTTCTTAGCATATGAACATGGCTATGTTTTTCCTGGAAGGACCAGTTTATTTTTCCTTTAACAACCTCTAGTCCCAGAGGCTCACCAATGAACTTTAGCCTTACTCAAAGTCAGAACTCTTGAACTCAATCAATTCATTAATCTCAGTTTCCTCTACTAACAGGCATTACAACCCTCGGCCCCATGGTCCAGATCTTTTGTCAGAGTGCTTGAGTAGCAGTTACTTTGACTCAGAATTCTGAAAGAGTTGTGCTTTTTTAATATGTAAACTAAAGAGATAAGGGACACCAGACTAGATATATTTTTGCAGGCTTATGGGGTAATATATATTTCATCTAATTATAGACAAGATGAAATTTGGTTACCACCTATAAGCTAGTGAGCAGAAAGAATCCACTGTCTAAATCCAGAAAGATAAAAGAATAAAATGACAGATTTCAGAAATGCATCAGTTTACATTAAACTGCAAAGCTTATTTCTGGAACTGATGGTTTTCATAGTTATTGCTGAGCAAAAAGTCAAATTGAACAGAATAAAACTATATAAACCAGAAGTCACTTAGTCACTTAGTAGATAAACGAATTTGACAGAGATAATGTGCCCAGTTAGTGAAGCACAGTATGGATCTACTCAACTGCTAAAGTACTCAAAAATTTGTTTAACACAGAAACTATTATCATCTAGGAACTTTTGTAGATAATTACGGAGACAGAACAAGGACACCAAAGTTTAAAGGTCAAGAGTTATGAATTACTATAAACACATGGATTTTCCTCACTCACAAAACCTGTCAGATGTTTTTGTGTGTCCACTCTCCCCCACAGATACTGAGTACATTAGTAGAGCAGTATGACTAAGATTTATCTGTGGATTTATGATGTATTTGTTATTCCTGTATTTAAATATAGGAGTACTGGTAATATTTTTCCTTGTTCTTTATTGGTAAATAAAATTTTATGCTTAAGATATAAAAGTGTCATCATCTTGACTGGCTAATTTAGAGAAATAAGAGATAAACCAATAGGGGCTCAAGATCTACAGAAGTGTTGAGTAGAGGTCAATGCATTAACTCTTAACAAAGTTATTTCTTTTGACCCTGAAAGAATTTGAGTGTAATCATGTTGTAGAAGTCCTTTTTCTAGAAACTATATCAATGTGAAAACAGATTGGAGAGCACCAGAAAAAAGAGTGAGTAGGTGTCTAGATGCCCAAACTAAATGCATGAAGCATTACAATGGATAAAGGCACCCATGAACCTGTCACCCAATAATAGGATGATAGAATCAAAAATTTAGATCTGAAAAGGACCTCAGTGATTAAATAGTCCAATCATATCTTTTAAAAAATGAGGAAACACTGTAGTCAATAGGTAAAGAAATTTTTTCAAGATCTAGATAATTAATCTGAGAATCATCTGAATAGGGATGTTAATAGAATACATGGGAATTTATTAGATTGTCATCTGAAATAGTATAGAGGATGGAAAATGGAAAAAAAAAAAAGTTAGAAAAGAAGAGGGCCCAGCACAGAATGTTTTAGGAAACACACAATTAAGGTACACAGCACCTTGTTGGTTGAAGATTTAACCAAAGAGGCAGAATAGGACTTGTACCCTCTTCTTCCCTCTGCTTCAGTGTCCTCTTCTTTCAAGGTAGAGATCAAGGGTGACCTTCTCCATGAAGCCTTACCCGATCCTCTCAACTACTAATATCTTCTCTCCTAAAGGAACTGCTTTTGTTTGCATTTATTTTGTTATTTATGTAACTTTCATCATTTTGTTATATAATTAACTTTTATGATTTCTATCAGAATATAGATTGTTTAATTCTTTGTATTTGTGTATCCATTGTCTAGACCAGTGGAAACATAAGATAAGGAATAAAGAATGGGCTTGTCATTTTCCTGAATTCAGTAATTTTCTCCATCAAGAGAGGTAAGTATCATCTCTACAATTTATGGTATTAGAGAGTTGTTTAGACTACACTCTGTGATTTTCTTTGGGCTGCACAAGTGTCAGAAAGGAGATTTGAGGCTAGGACAGCTTAGTGGCCTAGTAGATGGGATGCTCAGCCTGGAGTTAGGAAAACTCAGTCTTCTTGAATTCAAATTTGGCCTCAGACACTTAGGAGCTATGTGACACTGGGCAAATCACTTAAGCTCGTTTGCCTCAGTTTTCTCATCTGTAAAAGGAGGTGGAGAAGGACATGGCAAACCACCTTAATATCTTTGCCAAGAAAACCCAAATGGGGTCATAAAAAGTTGGAAATGACTTAACAAAAACTGAGTTCTTGGCTTTGGGGACAGTTGTCAGGCTACCACTTATCTCTATACCTAGTTTTTTTTTTAACAAATATGTATTGATTGTTTACTGGCAATATAGTGACAAAAATAAAATAGTCCCTTTCCTAAGGGAGCTTACATTGTATTCAGAGTCATCATGTGTGTAGAAAAATATATGTAAAATATAGAGTTAATTTCCAAGTGAGGATGACACTGGTCGGAAGCTCAAGGAAGGCCATATTTATAAACTAATACTTTGAATACTAAAAGATCATGTATCCCACAAGTCCTTCATTGGACATTTCTACCATCCATAGAGACACAACAAGGAATCATGAAGAATTACCAGCCCATTTATTTGGGGAAAATGAAGCCTGAGAAGGCCAATCCATAAAGCCAATTTAAAAGCTTGTTCTAGAGTTGAACAATCATCTGAGTTCCAAGTCCTAGTGTCTCAATGATTGGAAGTACCACAGTGGTCCTTTGAGTTACAAAATAAGAAATTATACATATATGGAAAGATAGGAAGTCACAAGATAACAAAGGTCCCTAATGTACTAGCCATTTTTTTTTATTTTATACTATAGAGAATAAGGATCTACTTTAGAATTTTTTAATAAAAATAAAATAATAAATAATAAATAAAAAAATAATAAAA
The DNA here is from genome assembly GCF_016433145.1 of Gracilinanus agilis. Taxonomy (NCBI): domain Eukaryota; kingdom Metazoa; phylum Chordata; class Mammalia; order Didelphimorphia; family Didelphidae; genus Gracilinanus; species Gracilinanus agilis. The sequence goes on along the minus strand of NC_058131.1, from coordinate 196,886,981 downwards.
GTAAAAAAATATCCCCAATTGATAAATGGGCAAAACATAAAGCCTTTTAATGCAAAACTAAACCAACTCTCCTTTAGTTACCATAGCACACAAATTAGTAAACCCATAAAGTAAACCATCCCATTACTCTAACAGGACAGAACTTCTGAGCATAAATAATAGATCTATTTTCTCACTTTCTAAACATCGAAACAAATTAAGCATGTTAGCATGTTAATATTTCTCTCTTTCCAAAAGCAATCAGCTTTTTTCTTTGCTAGGCTTTTCATCGCATTGTTTTATGGCTAAAGAAATAAGAGTCTATGTCACTTTCTAAACAGATTTGATTCTTCTCCAAAATAATGTCCTTGTTACAGAATTATCATAGAAAAAATATATGTTGAGAAAAAGTAACCTCATATTCCCCTATGCTTAGATCTTTTGACTTTAATAACCACTGTTTCTCCCTTGGGTATAAAGAGAGAATTTTCTCCTGGGAAAGGTTGAATCAGTTGAAGCATCCCAGAAATTCTGTGTACAATGTCACACCATCACCAATATTAACTGTGACAACTGTTGAAAAAGAAAGTGACCCCATGGTGCAGGGGCAGGAAACTCTCATGTGGACTTTAAGCTTACAAATTGTTAGATTCTCTGCTGAGGGGTGTTTCATTTTCCATGACCACCTGTATAAATAATTGACTTTCTTTACATGTAGCAAATACATAGATATTAGGGTTAATGAAAATTGGTAGAGTAAAAGTATTAACCTGCAAGTTAGGGAAAAGTAATTTATTCTGGATGAAAATCTCTCAAGAATAATCTGGTTTGGGATTACAATGTTTTAACTAGTTATCTACAATATCTTACTCAGTATCTCTTTTCTGACCTGATTTAGAAACACTAATTTGTAAAATATATTTATTTTGAATAAGATATAAATAGATAAAGAATGAAGGAATGACTAGCCTCAAATTTATATAGAGAATGTTTGCTTGGTTTTAGTGGATCAGAAATTAGAATTGTACTTCTAATTCTACTTGAGGAAAGTTAAAAATAATAAAAACCCCTTATTTTAATTAAAAACTTTCAATAATGTATGATGAGCAATTGTGAATGATGTAACTATTATCAGTAAGATAAGGGCCACAACCACTTGAAGAGATTTATGACAAAAAAGATATCCATTGCCATAGAAGAAATAGCCACTGAATGCAAATGGAAGCATAACAATCTTTACTTCATTTCCCCTATGAATTTTTCTCTAGCGTAAGCAATATGTGTCTTCTTTCACAATATGACATACATGGAAATATGTATTACACGATTACATATGTACAACCTATATCATATTACGTGCCTTCTTTGGAAGGGATGAAGTGGGGAAGAAAGAGAGAATATGGATTGCAAAATATCAGAAAACATATATTAAAATTGTATTGACGTAATCTTGGAAAATAAAAATTCATTTAAAATTTTAAAATACAAACGTTATTATTAAATTTTATAAGCATATGAATTATTTGTAGATGCACACAATAAAATACAAACACACAATTATGTAGTACAATGGATAGAGTGCAAGAACTGGAATCAGGAAGATTCATATTCCTGAATTCATATCTGGCCTCAGACACTTAAAAATGTGTAATGCTAGATAAGTCATGAATCCAGTTTGCCTCAGTTTCCTCATCTGTAAAAGGAACTGGAGAAAGAAATGGCAAACCATTTTAGTATCTTTAACAAGAGGGTAAAAAGCAAGGGAAAGGCAGCCTATGGCAATCAGTTATTCACATGCACAATCCAGCTACCAAGAAAACCTACATAATTGTTTTGAGTAGAGACATAAGTATGAATACATTTCTATAAATACACACACAAATGGGGCTCTTTTTTGCATAAGCATGCTAGCATGTGTGAATGCTTTTGTGCTTCTATGTATGAATGGTTATAGGTTAACTGAAATCAGAAGGAGACTTGGTAGTGATTTTCAGGGTATTTTCTAGGATGGCTGGGTTGTCAGCCAGATCCAGGTTAGTTGTTCAGTCTTTTAAAAAGTCCCTCTGTTTCTATCTCTAATATGAGCCTATATGTGTGTATATACGTATAATATGTATATGTTGAACCTATATATTTATAGTTATATCTTTATGTATATACATAATTTATACACATATACCCACAATCATATATATATGTATATACATATGTATGTAAATATCTCCTGAACCATTCAGTGATTTGATATTCTTCAAAGAACGAGATCTTTATATAATTTAAAAAATGTGAGCAAAGTTCAAGTTCTCACAAGGTACAAAAAGCTATCCTGAATGAAAACACCAAAATAAAAATATTGAAAAATTTTAAAGTATAAGTTATAAAATTGGCAAGCCAAGAAATGTTTTATTTATCCTTTTATCAAATATATATTAATATTTTGAAATGTAACTAAAATTTAGGTAAAAAGTAGGGAAAGACAAAGGTATCTAGGTGAGGGAATGGGAGAGTCTGGTCCAAGCTGTTCAGTCAGTTTGGAAATGTAGAGTTAAATGGCCTATTGTTGAGACCTCTGAGATCCAATGACCCTCAGTAAGGCTTAGGCCCATAGGGTAGAAAATCCCCAGCCTTATTTCTCCTCCTTTCTCTCCATCTAGTTTATGTTTGTGTTTAATACCCCTAGAAGCCCAAGAAAACTCTTGTGTATGATCATGAAACGTAAAACAACCTTTGTGTTCCATTATGTAACCTATGGACACCCCCTGATCCTCCAATACCCATATGAGATGTATTCAATAAATCACTGAAGTATGGCAGACCGCATTGTGATTAAACATTACCTGTTACCACGTAAACATTGACTGTTACCACATGTATGGAATGTTTGGGTAGAAACTCCGACTTGTTCCCTAAAAATCATGACTACCTTCAATAAAGTGCCATTGATTGCATCTCTGTCCTCCTGCTCCCTCTCATTCTTTTCACCTTCCTGCCTCCACAAACCCCAGACTGTTGTCATCATTCACTGTCAGCCTATGAGCCTTCGTTAAGTGGAAGTTTTTGGAGAAGTAAAGAAGTCAGTGACTACAAATACTGAATATTCCATAATACTTCATATGTTGTCAGACATGCTATCTATGTATTTTACCTCACTTAAAAAGCAAGTATTTGATGTTTTGTGGATCATGTTAGGGAAGAAGGAGTATTTCACATATCGGGAAATGCCTAGTGTTAAAAATATGAGCACAAATACATAAGCATGCAATAAGATCTCATGAATAAACTTTTGTTGAACTTCATCGAATCTAATTTTAAAGTAAAAAACAATGTTCCATGTTTATAATTCCAAACACCAAGACTATAATATACTTTAAGAAAGCACAATCCATTCAGATTTTTAAAATGTCAGAACTGGAAACCACGAAGTTACTCAAAATAACCAATGGAGATCAAGGATTTGAAACCAAAATTTTCACTTAAAATTCATTTTTTCATTCTAGATAATATACTTGAGTGATTTCAATAATTTTGTTTTTTATCTATTATAAAATCTTCTAAAGTGTTTCTCATGTAGGTCTGAAATTAAGGTCTACTTTTGAAAATGTTCTATATTCACAAAAATACTTACAGCAGCATTCCTGTAGTACTGAAGAACTAGAAATATAGTAAATGCTTGTTGACTAACAAATGGGCAAGCAAATTTTCATATATAATTGCAATGGAAAAAATTTTGGTGGCTTTTTGGACAAAGATACTGGAGTGGTTTGCCATTTCCTCCTCCAAATTTTTTTTTTTATTCTTGAAGAACTGAGGCAAACAAGGTTAAATGACTTGCCCAGGATTGCCCTGCTCTGTGTGAGACGAGATTTATACTGAGGTCTTCCTGACTCCAGGCCTGGATTTCTATCCCTTCTGCCACCTAGTTGCCCAATGGAAAACTACTATACCTTAAAAGAGAGTGAAAGGAAGGCCAAGAAGCCTGAGAAGACATGTAAATTGATCTGAAGTGAAATAAACTAAAAAATGAAAAATAAGTCATGCAATGACTGCACAGCACCAGTTGAAACCAAATCTTTTAAATATAAATGATTTTGTTTGGTTACTAAGAAGAGATGAAAAATGGACCTCCTTTGTTCTTTACAGAAAATGCATAAACTATAATGTTTAATTTATGTATTGGTTAATTTGGCAGACTGATATTTTTTCTATTCTAATAACAGCAACAACAAAGAATGACTTTCTAAGTAGGAAAAGGAAATGGAGATGGCTGGAAATGAACATTCTTATAAAAATAAAGGATGAGATATATTTTAATATACATATTGGCTAATATTCCTCTTGTCCCAATTAGCAACAAAATAATTTCTATAAATAATTCTATAAAATGGATTAATTAATTACACACTGAGTATTATTACTAAAAGCATATCTTGGGGCAAGAGCCAGAAGAAATTAAATGCCAACATAATTTTTATCTGCTTTCATTATATTTATGAATATCTAGACCTGGCTTCTTATCAGTTGAGAGATAACATCCTGTGTCATCTACATTACTGAGGAAAAGATTAGCACAGACATACTCTTTTCTGTAAGGCTGGTATCATAACTGTCAAGAACTGAAGATCAGTGGCTTCCCAGAATACTTAGAAAAATCACCAGTGTTGAACATATGCATTTATATGTTCATTCAAAATTGTAAATGAACCAGAACAATGGCTGAGAGAGAAAGCAGTTTGTAACACATTGTCATTGATGAATTGTATACAAGAATTCCTATGAAACACAGGACTTGTGAAAGATGTATATGCCTAGAAAAAGAAATGGGCCAACATAAGGAGTCTTTAGAATGGAGAGAAAAAATTCACAGGGAAAATTATATCTTTCTCTAAGTTTCTATAAAGCTAGAGTGTAGCAGAAGGATTAAAGTTGTTCTATTTGGGCCTAAAGAACAGGACCAGGATCAGTGAGAAAGTTATAAAAATGCAAATTTAAGCTTGATATCAGGCTGGGAAACAAAAGCAAACAAACTGCCAAAACAGTAAAATTCCTAAGAAAACTATCCAAAAGTAAAAGGTTCCCTAAAGACCTAGTGAGTTCCCTATCATTGAAGGACTTCAAGCAAAGGTTAAATTAGCACTCATTGGCTATATTAATACAGGGATTCCTATGGTAACTACTGACTGACTACGGAAGTCCTTTCCTACTCTCACATCCTGAGAATGTGTCATAGTATGACAAATTGCTGCTGAGATTACAGTATGGCTTATCAGTTTATCATGTACTTCCCTGAAAGGAAAACATTTTAATTAATTGCCTTGTCCTCTAATAGATTATCAGGAGGACAGTTAGGTGGCATAAAGGATTGGCCACTGGGCCTGAAGTCAGGAAGACTTCAGTTCAAGTCTTGCCTCAGACAGTAGCTGTGTGGTCCTGCGTAAGTCACTTGTCTATTTGCCTTAGTTTCCTCATCTCTAAAATGAGCTGGAGAAGGAAATGGCAAACTACTCCCATATCTTTGTGAAAACAACTCAAACAGAGTCACAAAGAGTTGGTCACACTGAAATGACTGAACAACAACTAATAGATCACATCTTCAAGACCCTTTATGGTAAAAAAAAAAAAAAAAAAATTTTGTTGTAACAGTCCTGTGAGACTATTGAATGAGTATAATTATGCTCATTTTGCTAAAGAGGAAAGAGACTCCGAATGTGCAAAAGATCTTCTGTTAGATCCCATAACTAGCAAGTAGAAGAAGCAAAACAAGATCCCAGATGCATTTGAGTACAATTTATTTCATTACTTTTGAACATAAAACAGAAGAAATATGGAGGGCTGCAACTAAGTAAAGAAATGTGGATCCATATTCATTTCTGACTCTTATCTCAGAAAAAAATATTGAATAAAGGGCAACATATTTTAGATTCTATGAATCCATACCAAAAATGTGCTTTGTAAGCAGAAAACATGACAGAAGACAATAAAACAAGGAATTTAGGAGTATAACTAAATTTAGAATTTTTTATTTTCCCCAAAACTGTCTACCATTTCAAGCTAGATGAAAATTATAACACATTTTTCTAATGTTTTCAAGGAAAATTTCCTTTTTATTTGCATGTTCACTGTACTTTGTATGGTCTATGCCAATTTAATTTGGAAATATTTCTCTATTTCCTCATGCTGGAACAGAATGCCTTGAATCATAATTCCTTGGTTCAGATATTTTGCACTGAATTTCTGTTGCTTTTATAATGCTAACTTCATCCTTATAGTTTCCCAGTCTGGTATTTATTATTTCCATTTTAATAGGGTTTGTGTAATGACAGCTTCAAAGTATATTGGAAAGCAAGACTGGACTACGAATCAGAAGTCCTGGGATATAGGCCAAGAGCTACCATTTACTGGTATAGTAGCTTGGAACCAGGTAGACTTGGAACCAAGGAGACCTGGATTTAATTCCTACCTGTCACAGTCATTCAGTATGATCCTGAGTCACTCAATTCATCCAAGTCTTAGCTTTCCCATGTACAAAATAGGAAAAGTAATAACATCTATTCCATAGGCTCCTTGTGAGGATTAAATCAAGATAAGATACATAAAAAGCTTTGTAAGCCTTATACCACCTTAAAAATATGAAATAAATTATTGTCACCTTGAATAAATTATTTCACATCTCAGAACAAAATTTCCTCCTTTCTAAAATGAAGGCATCAACACAGATAATCTAAGATGCTCAGTGTCTCAATATCTACCAGTCAAAAGAAACAGAAGAGACTCTAATTTGGAGATATATATGCACCTTCAATAATAGTACAGGGCAGAGGAAGAGAGTGTGGTTACCTGTACCATGGATTTGAGAGATACCAAAAATGCTATTTTATTTAAAATGTATTTCCAACTTAAAATATATTATGCTGTTATTTGGATCATTCACAAAGTAGATAACGAGGATAACTAAGGCAACAATATTTGATACATGTCAACAGATATTAAAGTACTGCCTGTGTACAAGACACTCTAAGATTAGATCCATCATTGCAAATAACCATAGTAGCATGCCATATAACTTATCTGTTTACCCAGATTTAGAAATTTTCTTCCAATTTAAGTGGTTCAATGAACATTTATTATGTACTTATGTGCCAGGTAAAAGGCAGCCCCTATTCTTAAGGATCTCTCAGTCTAATGTGGAAGTGGCAGGGAAATCAAGTACTTTTAGGTAGCTAAGAAAGTCATCCATAGACAATCACTGAGTACCTGTTTGGTATCTCACTCAAAGATGAGAGTGAAAAAGAAAATGTTTCGTAGGAACAATCAGAAACAAATACATGATTTCTTTAATGCTTCCAGCTTTTAAAAACCTCTGTTAAAGGATACTCCAGCAACATTTAAGAGGCAGAGTAAATTGCCACAGTAATAAATTTTTCTGCCATTCATTTCTCCTGACACTTTTGGCTTATTCTAACACTTTTACATTCGTCAGACTTCTCTCTATCTCAGATACAAAACCTACAAAATTTTTTTTCCATGAAATCAAGTTAGTTATAGAATAAAAGCCCATACCATACGATATAAAGGTTTGTTGAAGGAACTCATGACCATCAACTAAGCTGGAGGAATATTTAGGTTTTCTTACTCAGCCACAGAAGGAAAGCCTGGGGGGAAAGGGCAGAAGTAACCTATTTTGGCTCCCTTTAAAACAGTAATTTTCAAAGTGGGTGCCACCACTCCCTGGTGGGTGCTGCAGCGATCCAGGGGGAGCGGTGATGGCCACAGGTGCATTTATCTTTCTCATTAATTGCTATTAAAATTTAAATAAATTAATTTCCAGGGGGCTAAGTAACATTTTTTCTGGAAAGGGGGCGGTAGGCCAAAAAGTTTGGGAACCACTGCTTTAAGAGAAAAACATCTTAAGTTAAAAAACATCAAACTTTCCACTATTTGCTTAGCACTCTACAAAGAACTGATGGCACAATCTTAACAAGCAGAGCTTCTCAAAAGTCAAAAAGGTTTTGGAGGAGGTAATTGTTTCCTACCATCTAGAAATTTTCAAATGAAGCCTGGATAACCTCCTGTCAGGGATGCTTCAGATGCTATTCCTGTTTCATGTACAGGTGGGATTAGATTTTTGATAAGGTCCCACTAAGATGGAGATCCTACTGAGTGGGATATAATCTGTGCCTTTCTCATAAATCTCATAATTTCCCCAAAATATTTTCAAGAACCTAGATAGAACACCACCCCTATTCTCTAAAAACAAAGCCCTTTGCCTGTCCATTTCAAATTTCAAAGGCCTTGATGAGTGGAGTAATTAACTCACTTAATTACTCACACAGTATTGGCTCCAAGGCAGAAGAGTGGTAAGGGTAGCGTAAGGATGGGGGATGGGACAAAAAGAGCCAGAAGAAGGCCTTTGGTGACAGTTACTGACAGTTGAGACCAGAGGGGATTCTGGGGGATGCTCTGGTAGAGGAAAGAGGAGAAAAGGACTTCTGGCAGAGGACTGAGAGAAGGAAGAGGAGGAGATCTCAGCTCAATCCAGTCCTGAGGGTTCCTGAGGATTTTTCTTTGGATATTGATACCCCGATTCCCTGGTCAAAGGCATCTCATTGTGTCTCACCAAGCAAGACTTCAACCATCGAGACAGCTAAGTTTTGAGACTCCATTTTGAGAGGCATCTCTTAGGCCCCTTCCCCCATTACCCAACCTTGCTGAGAGACTCTTTCCAGTTTGTCTTGCAATTATAGAAAAGGATAGAAATAGGAAATAGAATTAGAAACGGAAGGAGAAGAAGCAAGGGGAGATGCTTGGGAGCAGAAACCCCAAAGGTTCCCACCTGAGTGACAGACTCGATAGAAATAGAGAAGAGGACACCCCAAAATCCCTCTGCCCTTCAACCCTTTTCCCAATGCCTGAATTGTGATAAATAAAAGCCATTCATTAGTCAGATAGCATTCCAGAATGCCTGAGAGACAATGGGGAGAGGAATCACAGCTTGGTCTGGCTGCCTCCATCTTGGAGCCAGACCCCCTGCTGTGAAGTTGACTGATCTTGGGGTGGGGGGAGGTTTGCATGAACCCCACCCTCATTCAGAATCATATTGGGGTACTCAATACCTCCTCTTATAGGTAAGTCTCATCCCCAAATCCTGTGGGGCGGCACGACCATCCAGGTCATTCAGTTTCAGAGTGACATCCCCTCAAAATCTCCCAGAGTGCATATTCTGCAGGAGGGGAGAGCTAGGAGACAGTCTCACATCATAGACTCTCTCTCTCCCCCTCTCTAGCATAACATTTGCATACTGGCTCTGTTTATTCTTATAGTAGGCAATGCGGGTCAAGTGACTTGCCCAGGGTCACACAGCTGGGAAGTATCTGAGGCCAGATTTGAACCTAGGACTTCCGTTCTCTAGGCCTGGCTCTCAATCCACTGAGCTACCTAGCTTCCCCCAAAACAATATCTTTTTAATTCACTTTAACTCCTTATTTAATAATAATTACCATGCTCAAATGGATTAGGCATTTCATTCACATTAACCACTATTTTAAAAATGTAATTCATATTCCTTTAACTTTTATGTGTTTCAGGATATGCTTTCTCTATATGTAATACCAAATTAAAACACTATATCCAAGTAAATGGATCATAGGGCATTCTTTCCTACTGATAACTAGAATTCAGTATTCATCCACTTGACTATTTGATGGCTAAAATTCTACATACCTGCATTTTCAATTCCTATATATTTTAGCATTAGCCTATTTAGGATTTTTTACTTTCCATGATTATAGAAAACTTGCCATAACTGGAGAAAAGAGGGACATATCTAAAATAGGGAAAAAGATTGCCCCTAATATGGAGTATTAACACTTACCCAAGTATAAGTTGATAATGATGCACACCCACATATAGAACCTGACAGATAAAAAATTGAAGTTTCTTTCTACGGAATACAGCCAAGTGCACTCTTTGCTTTCCCATGTTTCAGGAATATATCTGTAGTTACTAGAAGACACCTTATAGGGCTGTTTGTGTCACAAAACAATTTGTTCCATAGCATTTCTTCTAATTGTATCCCCATAAAATTTAACTTTGAATGGCAGTTCTTTCAAATCATATTTAGGATTGAAGATAACTTTTGTTAACAATTATATACATTAAAATTATCAGGACCCATTATTCTTTCCTAAATTCTCCTGATGTCAGTTTGAGAAATAATTACATTCTATAATTCTGCATAGCTACCATTTAGAAAAGCACTCTAGAAATTTTGTGGTAAATCTCCAAATTAATAGATATTATATAAACCTCAAAATAATATGAAGCGCAATGGAGTTGAAATTTTCCTGCTCTAGTTAGACGAGAGGACAAGTTTTTTTATCAATCTTAAAAGGGAGCTCACTCAGGATAGGTACCACTAGAATTCCCAGGGGGATTAATTAAAAATACTAGCTTCTATATGTGGTTCAGGGAAAAATCTATAAGGCAATGAAAGGTAGAGTAGAAAGGATACTTAATGTAGTCCAATAGTCTTCAGAGATTTGGTGAAGTCCTTACCTTTTGGTTTTAAGGTTCCTACAGATGTCTTAGATGGATTTCTCCTTCAAGCTCAGGTTGTATGTAGTTCAATAACCTTTGCTTAGGCTTTGGCTTTCTAGGAAATGACTGGGATAAAGTTAGGGCTCCAGGGGTTCTGAATTCTCTTCAATAGAACAAAAAGAACAATAAAAAATCTAGAAAAATTTACTTTAATAGTCTTAATAACTTCTACCACACTTGAGGGTTAGGGTGGTAGTTGGAGGATGTCACTGGGAAATTCCCAGGTGGGAAAATTCTTTCCAACAACAGACTGTGCAATAGCTCCATCTATCATTGACAAATAATACCCAAAGAGAGAGGCTTAAGAAAATCAGTCTTCTAGACTTAAAGAGGAAGAGATAAAGACAATTTACCACAAAAGGGAAATCATCAGGTGTTAATAATCTTAAAAAAATAATTATTTAATGGTTGCAGTATGAAAATTTATATTTAAAACTCCAAAAGTTAGTCTATAAGGTGTGGCCTTTTCTTCTCAGAAAATTAAAATCTTTAAGGATTATTAAGGAAATAATCCATCTTCATTTTTTACCTTTTTACTCTACTCTGATCTGAGGCTCTAAGAAAAAATTAATTTTCCCCAGCTATGCTTCATACTTCTCTCTTTTAATCTAAGGCATGTGAGTGAGAAAACCCCTATCCCCTTATATGAAAATTATGTTAGAAGTAGTCTTTAATTAATCATAATTGTGAGTTTAGGATAGGTAAATAATGTTAGAATAAGTGAATTAATATTAATAAAATGATTATGATTTTAGTAGCATTTTAGGGCTGTTTTAGTATAAGTTTTAAGACTGAATCAAGTAGACAACAGTCACTGTTAGCATAATGCCTTGAATTCCTAACCTAGTCTTTTCTTATGGAACTAAACCTAGTAGTCAGGTCTAACATTCCCATTCCCCAACTCCACACTGAATACATCATCTCTTCTTTTGTGACATGAAAGAGGAGTGTTTAGACAATCACTTGATAAGTTCCTATCAATTTGGATGGATGGATATCATGAGTTATTTTTATCCTGATTATTTTCAAACTGGTATATAGGTTGTGTTTGTCTTTTGGTCATAAAGGAGGCCCCATCATAAGTCTCTGGGTCTCTTGGTCTTGACCAGAGTCAGGCTTTATTGTGGGACTGGCCCTCTCTCAATAAACCTATTATTTTTTTGGCTTGGAGACTTTGTTTCTCTTTTTTGTATTCCTGTTGTTAGAAATTACACAAGAGGCAGAAGCCACTTCGAAGAATTGTTGTTGAATTTAAACACTGGGTATTTTGCCATTGATCCAGGTATTTTCCTCAATATTTCTTGTCCATTTGCAATAACCATTTAATTCTGCAGTTTACCAAACTCAAATTAACTTTCTTATACTCCAGAACACATGCATGTTAATCAGAAAAGCTGTATATTATTTACAGAAAATTATTAGAGAGAATAAGCTATTGTAATAGCTTAAAAATTTGAAATCACAGCATTTAAATCCAAAGAGTTAATACCGTGAACAAAAATATATTTTAATCACTAGAACCATTAAAAATGACAGCAGAGTATATATAATATTTTCTATATTAACCTTGCTGAAACTATACAGGAAAATACTACAATATAAAGTTATAAATCCTGGACCTTTTCTTTGGGGCTCCTGCTGGAGATCATGAAATCCAGATAGCAAATTCTATATTCTTAGATATTGGGGAATAAATAGGTAGTAAAATTTCAGCTACTGGCTAAAATTTAAATCACAAACTTTTAAGATTATTATTCTACAAACCTTCATTTAATAACTATATTAGAAATACAATATAGACAAAATCTATAACAAATCGGAGAACTTAAGTTCTTAAGCTTTTATGAGAAGTTTTTAAAAAATTATAACCCTAATAAAAATATCATGTAATAGCATTTCATGCCATGAAGAACTTCCCTCCATTTAAATTGATCCAAAGCAGTTACCAAAACTTAGATCAAATACATTAGGTTTAATAACCTAGACTCCAATACTATAGTTCTACTTCCATTCAAAGCTTTCAGCCAACCAACCAAATAGATTCTTTTGTGTTGCTGTTTGCATCTCTCATCTGTACCACATCATCCCCTCTCCTACTTCCTATTGGGTACAGAATAGGGAGGATACCCAGCTGCCTTTCTTCCTTCATGTATATATAAGCAAATGCACATACACAAAACCAAACACATAGGTGTGAGTATGAAGGTTTAACAGCCAGCCTTAACTGAATGCCATTTTGGCCAAAAAAATTACTTAGGGTCAATTAGGTAACTTTTGCCAATTATGACAATCAGCACCCACTGTCTAAAAACCTGCAGTCTAAACATCTATAGATACCTGGTCCACAATTTGTGGACATTTCCAGCAGAAGTCTCCTCTATGGGATTGCTTGGAAAGACACATCATTTGATTGCCCATAGTTCAACAAACTCCTAATTAAAAAGTGGTTCAGTCTCCCAAATATTTAAGAGTAGTTTGTTGGGGAGAGTTTCACTCACCCAATCAACCTGTCAATTTGAGTAGGGACTGGAACTCAGTAAGTTCCTAGGGGCACCATACATCTAAAGTCACTCTAGCACGTATGCTTAGGCAGCAACAATTTCGAATCTCACTGGGGCCTTCAAGAATGTAAACCTTCAGAAACACAGAACCACCAAAGTAGTTAGAACAAGTCTTTAATCGGGCTAAGGGAGACAATGCTTCAATAGTCACCACACAGAGTAGTGCCCAAAATATATCACATTGACAAGCTCTGGGACTCTGACAACCTTGCATTATGGAAACTGAAACTTTACCTTTGTCCCTTGGGAACTTGCCTTCCAGGAACTCTCCAACTGACCCTTGTCCCTGACTGAACAATGAACCATAAAGCAGCCATTAAGTACCCTCAACAGGAATCACAGAGATAATCACATCTTAAGTGTCTTTTTGTCTTAGAAGTTTCTGTCATTGTATCAAGGCCTCTATCTATAGTTCAGTCCCTGCATGGAATCCTCCTTCTCTAGTCTTCAAGTAAGCCAACCAGCTGTCCTTCCTTTCCTTTATTCTCCAAAGTGTATATAAGACCTGAAGTTCTTCATTTCCTTGGAAATTTCTGTGAAGGGAATTCCCATTTATAGTGCATTTTCCTAGAGACATTGCTTGAAGAGTCCCAGAACTTGTTTCTGTGTAGTATTTTGCTCATGATTCTTTATAGTGGCAGTTAGAATATTATCTCGCTTGTCCTGATTAAAGACTTGTTCTTTACAACTACTTTGGTGGTTCTGTGTTTTTCAAAGTTGACAATGTCCATCTATGCATGGGACAAAATCAAGTGTGCTATTCTCAGAATGAGCGTTTAGCTTATAAAAATCAGTTTGTTACCTTTTCTGTTGGTTGAGGGATCCAGGGCAAGTTTGGGAGGGAGACTGCTGAAGAACAGAAGGGGCAAGGAACAGCTTGTTTGATTCCCTTGCCTCACCTTAGGTGGGTTGAAAGCATAGTTGTTTGAATATGTAGGTCAAAGCCTGTTGCATGGCCTAATAGAAGAGGGAGGGAGGAACCTAATGTATATATTGACTGTTTGCTGCCTAATCAGTCTACACTTCTTAGCCCATCATTGAAGTGCTCTCTTTCATGAAGGGGAATAAATAACCACTTCTTTTTACTCCTATCTTTTGACTAAGATTGTGTTTATTTGAGTAAGTGGGGCACTGGTGCTCATTTTTGAGTGAAGTGCTTATCAATTTTTATCCCCCACATTTATATGTGTATATTTATTTATATAACAGTTATATGTTCACTAAAAAGTATAAGTAAATTAAATCAAGGTTCAAGGCAAGAACATATTTTACCTGAGTAAAAGTAATTTAAAACCAAGAAAATTTTAGAAAATATTCATTGATACATGGTTATTTTTATGCAATAACTTTACCATTCACCAAAATTCTTCTCTGATACCTCATTATTGGAGGTAATACTCTTGAAGATTATGCTAGTAATGAATGTCTAGAATGTTCAACCAAACTGGAAAGGTTGTGGGTATAGGTTTATCAAGAGAGAATTGTCAACTTAAGATGAACTACCTTTATTTAATTTGGAATATAAATTCCTAGATAGTTAGGTACTAGCTAGTGTTTATTTTTGGACAAGCCATCTATGAATTTATCTATTACAAATAAAAAAATTGTGATCAGAATTGATGGAAGAAAAACTCATGTTTCAAATGAGAGATTTTTGAAACACAACATATCATAAATTAAAATATAGGTAAATTTTATTCAGCCCTTTATGATTGATAAATATCATCACATTAACACTGAAATATAGGCATTGCAATTTTTAGCATTCCCAATACAAATACAATGAAAATGAGGTCCTCTGCACCTCAAGCTTAAATAGGTTACCCTAATTCACAGAACTAAGGGCCAAGGATAAAGAAAGATATTAAAAATGCAAGCAAAAAGATTATCTTCTTGCATCTCTTTCATTTCACTTCCCCAGTTCTCCTCTTCCTCTCTTAATTGGTTTTTGAAGTCTTTTTTTGAGTTCTTTGAGATTTTTTGTCAAATTCATATTTTGTACCTAAATCCCTTCAATTTATTTTTCTTCTCTAATTGCCACCACTAGCTTTTCTAGTACAATATTAAATAATAGAGGTGATAATGGGCATCCTGGCTCTACTTCTGATCTTATTGGGATGGCTTCTAATTTATCTACATTGCAGATGATACTTGCTGATGATTTTAGATATATACTGTTTATTATTTCAAGGAAGGGCCCTTCTATTCCTGTACTTTCTAGTGTTTTCAATAGGAATGGGTGTTGTATTTTGTCAAATACTTTTTATGCAGCTATTGATTTAATCATATGATTTCTGTTGGTTTGATTATTGATATGGTCAATTATGTGAATGATTTTCCTAATATTAAATCATCCTTACATTCCTGGTATAAATTCCACCTAGTCATAATGAATAATCTTTGTGATAACTTGTTTGAAGTCTTTTTTGCTAGTATTCTACTTAAGATTTTTGCATCTATGTTCATTAAGGAAATTGGTCAGTAGATTTCTTTCTCAGTTTTTGTTCTGTCTGGCTTTGGAATCCGTACCATATTTGTGTCATAAAAAGAATTTGATATGATTTCTTCTTTGCTTATTTTGTTAAATAATTTGTATAGTATTTGGATTACTTGTTCTTTAAATGTCTGATAGAATTCACTTGTGAATCCATCCGTCCCTGGGGATTTTTTTCTTAGGAAGTTCCTTGATTGCTTGTTCAATTTTTTTTCTGAGATGGTATTATTTAAGTAATCCATTTCCTCTTTTGTTAATCTAGGCAATTTATATTTTTGTAAATATTCACCCATGTCACCTAGATTGTTGTATTTATTTCCATATAATTGGGCAAAATAGTTCTTTATAATTACCTTAATGTCCTCTTCATTAAAGGTGAGACTACCCTTTTCATCTTTGATACAGTTAATATGATTCTCTTCTTCTTTTTTAAAATTAGATTAATCAGTATTTTTTCCATTTAATTATTTTTTTCAAAGTACCAGATCTAGTGTTATTTATCAGTTCAATACTTTTTACTATTAATTTTATGAATTTCTCCTTTAATTTTTAGGATTTCTAAATTAATTTTCATATGAGGATTTTTAATTTGTTCTTATTCTATTTTTTAAGTTGCAAGTCCAATTCATTAATCTCATCCCTCTCCATTTTGTTAGTATAGGTACTCAGAGATATAAATTTTTACCTGAGTACTGCTTTGGCTGTATCCCATAGATTTTGATATTTTGTCTCCTCATTGTCATTCTCTTTAATTAATTCCATAAATTATTTCTATGATTTCTGTTTTGACCCACCAGTTTTGAAGAATTAGATTACTTAGTCTCCAATTAATTTTAAATCTGCCTATCTTTGGGCCCTGGTTAATTATATTTTTATTGTACTATGAAATATAAAAAAATTATATTTATTATCTCTATTTTTCTGCATTTTTTTTGCAATATTTCTATCCTCCAGTACATAATCAATCTTTGTATATACACCATGTATTGCTGAAAAGAAGGTATTTTCCTCTTTATCCTTATTCAATTTTCTCCAGATACTTATTAACTCTTAATTTTTCTAACATTTCATTCACTTCCCTTAATTCTTTCTTAATTATTTTTGGTTAAAATTTTCTAGTTCTGAAAATGGAAAATTGAGATTTCCCACTAGTGTGGTCTTACTATACATTTGCTCCTTAAGCTGCTTTAATTTCTCCTTTAGAAATCTAGATGCTATACAATTTGGTGCATAAATGTTAAGTAATGATATTACTTCAATGTTTACAGAACCTTTTAACAAAATGTAATTTCATTCCTTACCTCTTTCAATCAAATCAATTTCTACTTTGTTTTTATCTAGTATCATGACTGCTAATCCTGCTTTTTATTACCTTAGATGATGCATAATAAATTATGTTCCAGTCTTTTACCTTGAATCTGTGTGTGTCACTCTGCCTCAAATGTGTTTCTTGTAAACAACATATAGTGGTATTTTGGTTTTTAATTCACTCTGCTATCTGCTTATGTTTTATGAGTGAGTTCATCCCATTCAGAGTTAGCATTATGATTACTCCCTGTGTATTGTCCTTCATCCTAATGAAATTACATCCTGTTCTATTCCCTTTCTCTCTATTCCTCCTCACCAGTATTTTGCTTTTCATCTTTTCTCCAATTCCCCCTCCCTCTAATTACTTCCCTCTTCCATTGTATTATTCCCATTATTCTTCTCTGTGGGATACAATAGAATTCTATACCCCACTGAGTAGGGTAAATTAGAATTCTATACCCCACCAAGTATACTTGTTTTTCCCTCTATGAACCAGTTAATATGAGAGTAAATTTTGAGCATTGCCCATCCTTATCCTTATCCTCATCCTCCCCTCTCTAAAATGATTTTTCATTCTTTTTATGTTATATTATTTCTCTATTTTGTCTCTTACTTAACTTTTTTCCTCAGTGCAACCTTATCTTTCAGCCCTTGATTGATTTTTACATACCATTCTTATGCATACATATCATATTATTAATTTATATTGTCCCATATCATCATATTTACATACACATCATAGCATCATAATCAGCTTATTTCTCCACCCTTTTTCTGAGTAAATTGCTTCTATCTTCTCTATTATTTGGAGTAAATTTTGAGAATTACAGAAATCTTTCCATGTAGACATATAAACATTTTGACCTCAATGAGTTCCTTAAATTTTCTATTTCTTGCTTACCTTTTTGGACTTTTATTGTGTCACATGTTTGGACTTTAATAGGTCTGGCTTATTCTTCAGGAATGCTTGGAAATTTTCAATCATATTGAATGGCTTTTTCCCCTGAAAGAATATACTCAGTTTTGTTGGATAGGTAACTCTGAGTTGTAAACCCAAACCTGTTGCCTTCCTGGATATCATATTCCATGCCTTCTGATCCTTTATGTAGAAGCTGATAGGTCCTGTACGATCCTAATAAAAGCTCCATGGTATTTGAATGGTTTCTCTCTGGCTGTTTGAAGAATTTTCTCCTTTGCTTGCTGGCTCTTGAATTTAGCTATTCCATTCCTAGATGTTGTCATTTGCAGATTTCTTTCTGGAAGTGATCTGTGAATTATTTTAATTTTAATTTTATTTTCTTGTTTGATTATCTCTGTGCAGTTGTCTTTGATAATTTCTTGTATTATGATATCCAAGGTTTTTTTCTTGATCATGGCTCTCAAGTTCTCCAATAATTCTCACTTTGTCTCTCCTAGATTTATTTTTTAGGACACTTGTTTTTTCAGTAAGATATTTCATATCTTCCTCTATTTTTTTATTCCTTTCATTCTGATTTACTGTTTCTTGATTACTTGGGAAATCATTAGTTTATAGATTTTCAATTTTAATTTTTAAGAACTGATTTTCCACTGTCAATTTTTGGTTCTTCTTTCTTACTTGGCCCATTTCTTCTTTCATCACTTTCATTTCTCTTTCCCACTTTTCCTCTGCCTCTCTTAATTGTTTTTTGAAGTGTTTTTTGAATGCTTCAAAAATTTGTGTCAAATCCACATCTTTCTTTTGGACTTTGCATGTGACTGCTTTGCTTTCACTGTCTCCTTCTGTGTCTACCTTGTAGTTTATCTCCCTAAAAATTCTTTAGAGTTAGGTGCTTTTTTCTGTTTGTTCATGTTCCTATAAAATTATTGGCAGGCTCTGCTTTCTGGGAAGTTGGGGTACCCTCTTAAATTTTAGTCTTTCTTTGATGTTATTCTCAGCTTATTTTCTGGGTCTGAAAACTGAGAGCTCTGGGATACCCCTCTCCCTGCTGATTCAATTGATCCTTGAGATCCTGATGGCTTAAGAACTTGCCTCATGCTTGAGCCTAAGCTTTCGATTTCACTCTGACCTTGATTAGGTCAGGGGCTGATCAAATTCTAGCCCTAGGCTTAGGCTCAAATCTTTGGTCTTTCTGTGTACTTGATCCAAACAGGAATACCCTTTATTGCCCTGTCTTGGAGCTCTGCCCTTAGCTTAAGGCAGAAAGATCAGTACTTAATACCATCAGCCACCCCAAAATTTGTACTATGTCCTTATCCCAAGCCCTGACTCTAAATCCTAGCTTTGCTCTAGGCCCACATAGATCAGCCCACTTCAGCTCTGAGTATCTTAGACTAGGACTTTGGACTTTGCCACAGGTTTGAAATTTCAAGGGATATGGGTTGGCTTGTATCACTATTTGCCCAGGCAGAATCTCAGGGTATGAATGTTATCTTCACATTAGGTTCCAAACTTGGGACAGCAGAGGTGGGGTATGGGGTGGTTTGTTCTTGGCTTGCTCTTCCCACCTTGTTACCACATTTTTCTGGCTCTGCTTTTCTCTCATTCCACTTTCCCAGATGATCTCTGCCTATCTTTTGGCTTTTTCTTTTCTTGAAAATTGTTTCATTCTGTCTCCTTATTGGTTCTTTCACTCCTTTATTCATTTTGTGGTGGTATTTTAATCTTGGTCAGAAATAATTCTCATGATGACATAGAGAAGTTCTGTTTCACTCCTACATATTGGCTCTGGCCCCTCTTTGCCTAACTTTCAAGTTGTTCTCTGCATGATATTTGCTTCCCTTCATCTCTTTGTTGGTTCTTTCTTTCCAGTATTTTTTGAAGCATTATTTTAGGTTTGTAGGAGAGAATTCTCATTGTGGCTTGAGATTTACCTATTTCTATTCTGCCATCTTGGCTCTGCCCCTTTGATTTATTTTAATGAATACCTGATTCCATTTCCTACTATGTAATTATTTTCTTCAAATTGATCTGTGAAAGTTAAGTGCTAGGGGAAAAACTCAAATTTCTGATCCGTAGCACAACCCTGTGATATAAGTGCCATTATTATCCTTCTTTTACAGATGATGCAACTAAGACTGTGTGACTCAGGGTAAACCCCTTGACCTCTGTGAGCCTCAGTTTTCTCACCTTCCTCAGACAGGATTCAAATACAAATCTTCTTATGTCTCAGGCTATTTACTATACTACAATATTTCAGATATATTCTAGTTACAATTCACAGGCAAATTCAAACTGAATTCAAATGTATACACCAATTTAAATTAACTTAGTTATAGTTTGTTAACCTAATTCTTTAGATCTTTTCAAAGACACAAATGATCAATTCTGCTTTCCCAACTTTAAGTCAAGATCATCTATTTACCTATGTTGGAATCAGGTAGATTTTCCTTCAGTCTTAAGGAATGTATTACATCTCTTTTTCTTCATGTCTGAAACCTTTCAGACACTTCTTATTTAATTAAAATGACTGAATTTGGTATTTATAACAAGACTAATTATAGCCAAAGGAGCACATTGTAGAATACAGGATTATCACTTTGCTTCAATGTTTAGCATGCTTAAGTTTGAACAGACAGAATACTTAGGCCACAAAGAGGTATAGCATATGACAACAGTAATTTAATATGCATTTATTTAGCACTTACTATGAACCAGCCACTATGATAATTGCTGCAGATACAAACCAAGGCAAAAAAATCCCACCTCTCAAAAAAACTCTCAAGGACATCATATTATAACTGGGAAAATAACATGTAACAAATAAAGAGTATGGGATAATTTGGGGGAAGTCTCAGAAAGAAGACAGTGAAAAAAAAGAAAGATTTAAGGAGGCCTGGGAAACATTTCCTATAGAAAATGGGATTTTATCTGAGTCTTTAAGAAAGTCAGAAAAACTCAGAGGTGGAGAGGAGAAGCAAGAGTATTCCAAGTACAGGGAACAGCCAGTGAAAATGCTTGGAACTGGAAGATGGAGAATTCTGTGCGAGAAAATACAAAGAGGCCAATTGTTTGAAGAATATAAATATGGTATGGGTGGGAAGTATAAAACTCCAAAGGTAGGAAGAAGTTAGGTTATGAAGGCTTTCCAAGTCAAACAAAGGAGTTAACATTTGATCCAAGAAGTAATAGAGAGGGCTCTGGAGTTCATTGAGTAAGGAGAGGAATAACATGGTCAATGTATGCTTTATGATGGAGAGGGTTAAGGAGGAACTTGAAATAATCATACATTGCAAAAATGTATACTATTTGAAAATACATCCTTCATTTGCATTGCTTTTCTTTGTGACTTGCAATAAAAGGGCTAGGTTAAAAAAAAGTCAATTCATATCCCAGAGATAGGAATTAAGATGCATTTATAAGTGCAACATTCTCAAAATAAAGAATGAAAGCTTGTTTTGATGCTTGCATTTCAGTCATTCATTTGATACATTGTTAAGTCACAGATTTTTATAGCTGAAATTTAGAGAATATCTAACCCAACAATCTAATTTTGTAGATGAAGAAACTAATGCCCTAGATTAATAAGCAACATCAAAATTCTAATTCAACATAACCAAAATTCTCATAATTGAAAACCAGAAATATTAATATGATTAACCAAATATCATATATATATAGTTCCTCATCATGTCATTACTGGTCGATTGACAGTCAAATATGGAAGTTTAGGATTAAAATAGATGTCTGTAAATTCCCTTGCATTTCAAAATTTATGGTGCTATAATTCTCTGATTTTACCCAGAAATATTTTCTATGTTGAATTAATTACAATATGTAGAAATAAATGAAATAATAGCCCTTATAATTACAAAGTTGGCATTTAAGTAATAATATATATTAGGGAAAGAGCTGAAAAATTAGAAATAATGTTTTAAAGTTTTTGTTACCAAAAATGAAGGATTAAGTATTTCCTATGTTCCTTATAACCTCTGAATATTCTCCAAAATAGGCATTATGAGCAAAGAGTGAATAAATTTCAGATATCTCCATGGTCTACCACATGTATCCCCAAAAGTTGATGACTAAAAACCAAGGCTAATCCCTAATACATACAATTTATTCAGCATCCCTTTGGAAAGGACTACCCAAACTGGAATACAGGACTTTCAATATAACTCAAATCTCCCTCCACTATCCTTCCCACCATGGAATAAAGTCAAATGATTTCTCTGACTGAGATTGCTGTTGACAGTGCTCTCTAGGGAAACAGTCATCAATCAGAAAAGTGAGGCGAAGAGGAAACTGAGAAATATCCCTAGAACAGGTGGGGACTGAAAAAATAAGTGAACGTCATTCAAATGAAGTCATTTAAATACTCCAAGAAGGGGACAGCTGGTTAGCAAAGTGGATTGAGAGCCAGGCCCAGAGACTAGGAGGTCCTAGGTTCAAATCTGACCTCAAACACTTCCCAGCTGTGTGACCCTGGGCAGGTAACTTGACCCCCATTGCCTACCCTTACCATTCTTCTGCCTTGGAGGCAATACACAGTATTGACTCCAAGATGGAAGGTAAGGTCTTGAAAATAAATAAATAAATGAATGAATGAATAAATAAATAAATAAATAAATAAATAAATGAAATGCTCTAAGAAGTCACTTATGACAGTGAATGAAAAGTGAATTCTGTGATACGGGAGGAAGTTAAGTCACCTTTGAAGTTCAGTCTCCAGGCAATCTGCTATCATAGAGGAAGGGGTCAGAAAGAGATGATGAGGGTATATAAAGAGTAAGGGGAATACAATTACCAAAGATTTTTTGGGGGAAACACAACTAACAGACCTTTAAAGTGGTAATACAGGAAATAACTTGTGACTTCTGAACACAGAAAATGAAGGGTGAATCAAAAGAAACTATTGATTATCTGGGATAGGGGAAACTTTAGCTTTAAACTCCAAGAAACATACACAGTGGTTGCATTGAAGGATTCCAAAGAGAAACATCTTTTTTTTTCAAGAGACCAGGAGAAAGGCCCTCAAATAAAAAGGACAAGAAATTCAAGTAACACAAGATTACTCTCTACCTATTTGAAACTCAAAAAGAGAATAGAAATATATGTTAAAAAACTAACAAACGGGATAAGATAAAACCCTAGGAGACATACCCTTCAAATGTGAGGCTAATCATATTAAAGAAAAAAAAGACATTCAATCAATAGGGTATTTGAAGAACTGCTACAAAGAAAAACAGATGTGAACAATTATTTGCTTCGCAAACAACCCAGACAACAGAAACACAAGAAATATAAATAAACATAGCAACAAAAGAAGGCATAGGTAATGGAACAAATTTTCATTGGTGAGGAAAGAGAAAAAAACCTAAAAAGGAAAAAAAAAACATCAGTGGGACTAAAACCATTACCAACAAAATAACAACAGAGGGATCATCAAGAAAATTATTTCTAAAAATACAATAATAGGTAAGAATAAAGGTCAAATTTAAATAAAATTAATGATGAAGGAACAAGCCTAAAATTTCATCAACTCAACCTCAGGCTTTACAAGTTCAAGTAAAATAATGAATTTGTAAGACTGAACTATAGAATTTGAACTAAAATGCACATAATAGGGGACACAGGAAGAAAATGGTTGGCAGTGTGTAGTGCACTCTGAAAAAGTCAATGGTAAACAATAAAAAGAAAATAATTCCTGTAGTATCTCAGAAAGAAGAGGCTCTATAGAAAGTGAGATGGTAAAGGGAGAGACTGAAACAGAAGGAAAGAACGGGGAAGCCTCAATTCAGCAGTGTGAGATGATTCAAATGAGAAAGGAACCTTAGAATGGGTATAATCTGCATGGATTTGGTGCTTAAAGCATACTACCTCTGAAATGTGCCTTTATGGACAGCAACCTGACTCAACAAATGGGGGCTAAGGAATCTGAACTCTAAAGAAGTGGGAAATGAAGCATGGGCCCAGAAAGATTTCATGGTAAATGGTGTGGAGGGAATAATCATAGAGAACTAAAAGGCTTCACATCAGGGAAGAGAAATTTCTTATGATGGGTGTAATATTTCTCTACACTCCATTTCCTGCAGAACTGGTATTTCTAGGAGTAAGGAACAAAAATAAATAAAAAAGAGTGGCAGGGAGCAAATTCTATATGATAATAATAGAAACTTAATACAAAGTGTTTTAAAAGCTGTCATTTAATGAGGAAGACAGAGATTAAAGAAGGAAGAAATAATATAAGGAACATCAATCAAAACAATTGGAGAAAAAGGGAAAGAATTTTTTTAGAAAAAAATGGTTCAAAAAGTAAAGGAAAATAGCTAATAATCAGCACAAGTTTTAAGGGGAGAAAAGGCAAGTATTTACCTAATTATTTAACTGAGGAGGAAAAAAGGAGGAGGAGAATAATTATATTTCTTTAAAAAAAACTAATTAAGCAAAATTCAAAAATAGAAAAAAACATTCATAAATGGGAATAAGGGGTTGAGGTTTAGGGAAAGATATTCAGTTGGGATAGAATTGTCTTAAGGTAAATTAACATAAAATAACTAAAGATACAAAGTACTGTCTTTACTGAGGAAGAGGAAAAAGTAAACTAATTCAATCAAAGAGGATAATATCTTTCCTATAGGAAGCAAGACATTTAAATCCATTATAGTTCTCAGACATTGATCCAATTATAAGTAAAGACTGCTAATTCATGTTTGAATGCTGTCATTAGGAAGGCTCCTAAAACCATGAAGGAAAATCCAATATAAAACAAAACAATAACTAGAAATCTGACAGATTTCTTGAGGACAACACATTATCTAGAGATCAACTCTTTTTCTACTGTTTTTAATCAGAATCATTCTGAATGGATAGAGTCCATATCATTCAGAAAAATAAATCATTAAATAAAGAGGAAAGATAGTTAAATTCAATGCAAGTTTTCTAAAACATTGATTTCAGAATGAGCAGAAATTTCCAAGTCATATTATATTGCTTCAGAAGAGTAGACTTCTGATATTCCTTTAAAAAAACCTAGAAGAATAGACAATAAAAGGGTATATTGTTTGAGTATAAAACATAGCCTAAATTCCATAGTCTTTCCCCATACAGTTTGAAATTCTCTCCCCCTCTCTCTTTATACGTGTTTGTATATGTGTGTCTGTGTCTATGTCTGTGTGTATTGTCTATGTTTTAGTTAGAAAACAAAATGCTTAAAATTCATTGGAGTTCTTCAAATCTGATAATGATATTGGGCAAATTGCTTAATCTCAGTTGCTTAGCCCTTAACATTCTTCTGCCTTGGGACCATTAGTTAGTATTAATTCTGAGACAGAAAGTGAAGGATTTTTAAAAAATCTATTAAAGTTCAATTGTCACTTAGAAAGTAGCCAATGAATGGTTCCCAGTCATATTAGACTGTTAAGTACTGGAAGACTATGTGGGGAGAAGGGAACTTGGTAAATGGTGCTATATTAAAGATCAAAGGTATCAAAACAGAACTATCCTATCATTCCATAATAAAATAAATTATCTGATATTCACTACTGTATTCCATTTGAGTTAAAATTATTCTCTATCAATGGAGTCACTCTATTTCTCTAAAGCAATGAAACCTTTCAAATTTGAAGTAGTTGAATCTAATAGCCAATCGAGAGTTGCAGTTCATGAAAAAGTGCTGCAGATAGGAAGAAGCCTTAAAACATTTTAGGGCAAGCAGAATATGATGTTTAGCAATCTGGCAATGTGAACAGTAATTCTAGCAATAGAGGTATGGTCTAACAAACAAACAAACAAGACCCTTCATTGTCATAAAGCTCATGAACTTTTCTTTCTTAAAACAAATGACTCAACTCTCATTAAATCTTACTTTAATATTAGTATTGGATTTGAAATTAGTTTTTCATTAAAAATGTCTATTTGATTCTTCTTCTAAAGCAAAATGGAAAAGAAATTGCTAAAAGCATATTACTGGCTCTGATTTCAGTCTAGGGCTGCCAACAAGTTGAAGCACAGAGATTATGAATAGAGTCAAAGGACAATATAAACTTTCCTAACCTACATGATAACAAAAGTAAGTTTGATTTGATTTTAAATCTCTGAGAAAGAGGTAGAAAACTAAAGTAAGCTCAGCTTTGGGGGATGGTAGGGGGCAGAAATTTTTGTTGGAAATCATATTCCCAATTCCTGGTCCTATTTGAAGAAGGTATGAGTTAGTGGAATCCTCAGCTTGATTGTAGAGGGGTAAGGCAAGTCTAAAATATACACCTTATCAATTCAGTTCTGTCCTAGGCCTTATTATTGTATTTGGTAAATTATGCTCCCAGAAGTAAGAGTAAGGGAAACTACACCTTAATAAGGGTCTTTGTTGCCAGACTGATGGCCAAAAAGAAGATAAAAGGCTAATATCAGGCTCAAATTAAACAATGTATGCAAAGACTTTTTAAAATTCTAAAATGCTATATAAATGCCTAATTCCCCTAAAGTTCTTCTCTACTCATTCATGCTGACACAGAGGTGACTTTGAATATTCAAAAGCTAAACCAAGAGGACATAAACTCTAGTGTAGTCTACCAAACTGAAAAGGTTTTGAATATGTACCCAGTGACATTGTATAACTATCATGAAAGAACTAGACTTGTTCATTTCAAAGAACCTCAATCTTAGGTTGGCCCCAAGGTGATAAATTTATCATCCTAGATTCAGTTAATACTGAGATAGGCCATCACATGTGATTATGGAAACACTACCCATTTAGGAGGAATGATGGAGACTCAGAAAATTGAAGAATTTTAGTCACTTGAAAGAAATGTTTCCTTGGGTAAATGGATCCTCTCTTTACTGAGTAATTTAACTTCCAACCCTGAATACATCTATATATTCATGCTTGGTGAAAGTCATGTTACCACTCTTAAAGAAACATGGAAGTCTTTGGAAACTGCCTTTTTGGTATCCAATGGCAGCTACATGTGTATGTAATTTTTATTTTAATTCCCAGGGCATTAACTTGATTAAGCAGGAGATGGAGAAGCAAAACAATTTAAATGAAAATCACTGGATTCAGGAAGTCCTAAGTCATTAGATGTCTATTTAGAATTGTCTGATTGAGTTGATGGAGCTAAGAATCTGAACTTGGGAAGCAAAAGGAGCCAAAGTTAGATATAACAGATGTTCTAGTCTGCTCTCCATTCATGGGAAACTACACAGTCTGATTGTCTCTCATAATAACTGTGAGTAAAACTTGTGGAGGAAAAAAACACAATAAATTAGAAGAAAATGTAGAGGAAAATGCTTATGCTGTATTTGGACTTTATATTTTCCTATTTTTTAACAGGAAAAGTCACTATGATCATTATACAAGCTAAGATCTGGAATACCAACAGTATGTAAATAATATTTCTTTTTTTATTTGTTTTTTTTTAAATCCTTAACTTCTGTGTATTGGCTCCTTGATGGAAGAGTGGTAAAGGTGGGCAATGGGGGTCGAGTGACTTGCCCAGGGTCACACAGCTGAGAAGTGTCTGAGGCCAGATTTGAACCTATGACCTCCCATCTCTAGGCCTGACTCTCAATCCACTGAGCTACCCAGCTGCCCCTGTAAATAATATTTCAAGCTTGAACATTTTATATACCTTTCTGTTTTATGCACTTTATTTTTGAAAGTTTTCAGGAAGTTGTTGTTAGCATGTAAAAAGTAAAAAAGAGGGGGGGAAATCAAGTTTACATAAGCCAAGTTTACAACAAGGCAAATGGGCATGCTTAAAGAGCAATAAAGTATCAGGAAAGAGCCTGACATTCTTGTCAGATCATTCTGAATGATTCATTTGTCTCAGTGGTCAAACTCATTATTCAAAATAAGAATATTTTTATTCAGCTGACATAGATCAGAACAAAAAAAAAAAACCCATGCTACCAGAAGGAACTATTAACTAAATATCATGATTTACAAATGTATATGGTGTTTATGATGGACGAAGATATGATTGCTTTAACCCATATTGATAATGAAATATTCCTGACACTTTGCCCATTCCTCTTCAAATGAAGAACTTTATTATTTATTATGTTGACATAAGTTCAAAATTGTGTGAGTGGTCAGTAATGATGGCCAGCAGAAAAGCATCTAGTCTTTATTATGATCTGCTTCTTGATTATAGTTAGAGAAAAATGCACTAGTAGAAACTTGCAAGCCTCAGTGACATAGGGGAATCAAGATCTCTAGAAACAAACTCCAATTGACATTCTTCCTAGGAAGAAGGATAATGCAACAATGGAGGAAGAACATCTATTCTAATCCTGAGTCTAATTAACAATGTATTTGACTTAATGTGAACTAATTAACATCTCCATGGTTCTCAGTTTGATATATGAAGAAAATGAATTGTAAAAAATTATCTTTAATGCTAATTCTTCAAACTGGAACATTCTATGATTCTAACACTTAATGCTTCCAAACTTCCTTTTAAAAAATCACTGAATTTTAGAGTTAAAAGTGACATCAGTAGACATTTGGCTTATTATATAGAATGAATCTATACTATAAAATATTGGGAAAATTACCTTTCAGTCTTTTGCCTGTAGATTAAGAAGAACAATAAACCACTCATGCAACTTTCAGAAAACACAGGTTCTTTAATTCAATTCTTGCCTCTAACTTTGAGCTGAACATTAAAAGTTGCAACTCACCTTTCCCTGTTCTCCCTTCTTGACCCAAAGGCTACAAGTCCATTTTCCCCACATATTTATAGATGTTCAAATACTTGAAGATAGCTATGTTGTCCTCCCATTCCCCCATCTTCTTTCCCCTAGCTTAAAAAATGCTGTTACTTAAAATTAATCTCATTTACCATGGATTTGAAGACCTTATTCATCTTCCTTTCTGTCCTCTGAATACTCATTGGTTTGTTGATACCCTTTTTAATCCATGGTAGTTAGAACTTCAGAGGACTGAACTACTATCAATCTTCAATTAAGAATAGTCTCAAATCAAAATTCACTTTTATGTAAATTTATTTACATGTGAGAAGATAGAGAAAGACATTAAGAATCTATCTCATTGATTAGTCCAGGTATATCTTAACCCTCAGCTGAGAGTTAAAAGGGCCTGAGGCCTGGAGGTGAATGGAGCAAACTCCACTCACAGAGTCTTTAAAAGGAAGTTTCCCAATAGAAGTTGAGGAAGATTCAGTCTGTAAACTCACCACATGGAACAGTCTTGGTCATGAACCAGCAAAGCTCCCTCAGGTCTCCTTCACCGTACCAGTCACAGCCTCATTGCCCTTCCTCTTTGGAAGGGGTCACATATATATCACTTCCAGTGCCTTCCCTTAGCCTTCCTGTCCAATCACAATAGAGGCTTTCCCATAGAAAGCATAGGGGGTGGTGCTTTGATTCTGATTGGTTACTCACTCTAGCACACATGGGTTAGGACCTCCCAGAGTTGGAAAGTGCTCTCACCTTTGTGTAGACTTGATTTAATTATCACAAAAGTCCACTAAAACTTCCATATCTCTTCAAGAACAATTGTTTTCTAATCTAAATCTAAAAGTATGACTTCCCAATTATTCTTATTAAATTTTACTATATTTTTCCAAATGCTTTAGATCAGGGATTCCTGAAGTATAGTCCACAGATATTCCAAGATGTTTTCAGGGGATCTGAGGTCAAAACTATTTTTATAGTAATATAATGATATAAATTTTAAAATTTCCAATGCATTAAATAGTATAATATCCATGTAAATAAAAACTCTTTGGTGTTCTGAATAATTTTGAGTATAAAGGAGTACTGAGGAAAAAATTGGGGAACTACTGTCTTATACTTGAGAACATATTTAACTGCTACTATCATCCACTATGTTAGCTAACCACTCTCATATATTTTGTATGTATCTTTTAAAATTTGTTGTTTCTGAGTTATTGGGTAAAAAAATTAAACAGCTCAGGGAAAAACACAGATCCTTCAGTTACTCTGCTAGAGATCTCTTGCGATATTAACACTGAGCCATTAAAAACTACTTTTCAGTTATGACCATTCAATCAATTATTAATCCATACAGAAGCAGTGGATAGAGTCTTGGGTATGGAGTTAAGAAAGGATGAGTCCAAATATGGTCTCAGATGCTCAAGTTTTGTAGTCCTTTGTAACTGTGTTACTTGACTTCTATTTAATTCAGTTTCCTTAATTATAAAATGAGAATATTAAGAGACCCTACCTCCCAGAATTGTTACTAAGATCAAATAAGATAATATTTGTAAAACTCTTAGCACCCTGCTGGCACATAATAAGTTCTTTAAAATGTTTGTTATATTCCTACCTTCCATCTTTGTGTATAAATTTTAACCCACTTTATGTATATGTGCATATGCATAAATATAATCCATATTTTCCATTAAAATCGTATAAGACTTTTTTTTAGAGCTTTCCTAAAAACTTGGTGACTATATTCACATCTACTACTTTACTAATCCTATCAAATAAGAATGTGAGGTTAGCCCGGCCTGACCTGTTTTTGATGAAGCTACAGATTTAACTCATTACTTTCATTTCTAGATGTTCAGCAACCATCTTTTTTGTGAACTATTCAGAATTCTCCCAGAATTAAAATTAATCCTTTTGGCCTAAAAATTTCAGACAGTTATTTTTTAAATGGAGATATTTTTCCTCATTCAATCTTTTGCTGTCTCTCCTGATTTCTATGATTTTTCAAATATTGCTCACAATGATTTAGTAAATACAATAGCTAATTTTAATTTTTTGAGACACTTTCAGTGTTTTCATCTATAAAACAAGAACTATAGGACCCTTTTGCAGATTTGTTGTTCTATGAATCTATTAAACTTTCTGACTCAGTTTTCTCACTTGCAAAATAGGAAAAAAACCAATATTTATGTTGCCTACCTATCACAGTAGGTTGTTATGAAGTCAGTGTTTTATAAGGGAACAATTGCTATTTAATATTGAATGTAATCTCATAGCTTAATAGGGTATTTTTAAAAAAAATGTTGATTATGAAATCCAATTTTATGTTAAAGTTAAATGGAAATTTTTTCTGCATTTGATATTTTTAAAAAATGATCATCTTCATACTGAATATTCATTCAATTCAATTAGTAAATATATGAGGGGAGGTTGGGAACATGGGTATAAGAGAGGTAGGGATGGGTCATGACCTTGTATGTATGTAACTATAGTAGTCATTGGCCACCATCCTCATGAATAATTCATCCCTTTTTACAAATAAACTATTTTTATAAATGTTTAATTTATACTAGAAAAATGCAATGATAGAAAGGAATGATAGTAGGAGCAGTAAAAGCCACTATTTATAAATATAGCACTTTGAGATTTACAAACTGTTTTAATGTATTGTGTCATTTGCTCTTCATATACATATTAAAACCTTGCCTCCTGAAATAAGAACATCAAACTCTGAAATTAGTTTAATTTTTAAATCTTTCCATGCATCAGGATGCTAATAAAAACTGTTTTAACAAGGAAAAGTTTCTCTGGAGGAGAGGAAAATTAGAAATATTTTATTATCACAACAATGCAAGTATTTGGAAAATTGTCTCTATATTCTGAGTTATTTGTACACTCTAAAGCAAAAGATTAAGCTAAAAGAAAGTCATTTACAAATGTATCTTCCTCAATAATATTAAAGGATTGATTCATATTTGAAAATGTGTTAAAAGCTAGGCCCTAAAATGTTAGTGACTAAGGAGAAAATAAAATATTTTCCTTTCATGTATTTGAACAACTCACCAGGAAAGTAGCCTAGGGAGCATACAAAATGAATGCCCAATCAAATTTTAAGATGCTTTTCTTTTTTATTTGAATTGTGTTTGATGGATGTCTTTTATTTTTTGTATCACAAGTTCCTAGATTTTGCCCTCCCACCAAGTGAAAATAACAAAGAAAAATAGCTAAATAAAAACAAGCAATATAGTAACCACATCTAAAAGCATGTGTAGAATTCTGCTCCCATGGTCCCCTGCCTCTCCGCTAAGAGGAAGG
This sequence comes from Gracilinanus agilis, assembly GCF_016433145.1. NCBI lineage: Eukaryota > Metazoa > Chordata > Mammalia > Didelphimorphia > Didelphidae > Gracilinanus > Gracilinanus agilis. The sequence goes on along the minus strand of NC_058131.1, from coordinate 196,855,114 downwards.
AGTTTGCTTTTTTCCTCCAAGATTAATGTAACTCCATCCTCAAGGGGAACAACTGAAGGTAATCATTATATCATTGTAATACTAACGTCTTTCCAATGTGAACACCCACGTTACATTGTTAAGTAGAGCAAAAGAGGTTCTGAGACTTAGAGAAAGTGAGTTGAGTGCGTAAAAAACCCATATGCTCATCCTGGGAAAACCAAGAAAAGAAAAAGAAAGAAAGAAAGCTGAGTTTTGATTTTACAATATATAAGCTTTCCTTTTGTCCCTGAAGAATTTTATTTCCATCTCTCTACCATAAAGGGGATAGCCAAGGAGGTCTGCATGGACATTTGGTAATTATTAGACGTTAGAAACTAAATGGTAAATTTTGGCCCCAAAAGATGACAGATGGTACTCAAATACGTACATGCCCCTTCCTCATATGGCTTTATGAGTTTTTTTAAGTGCATAAAATTTATGAATTATTTTTAAAAGAAAGTACATCATAATTGTAGTTACATATACACATCAGCACAGACACACACAGGAAGAAAAGCTGCTTAATATTAACAAGAAAAACATGGTTGGACAAAGACAGTTGAGGATCAGTGGTACTTCTTTCAATGAATGAGAATGTCCTGGGTCTTGGCCTTCCCAGATTGCAACTGAGAACTTAAAGAGAAAGATGAAACAATCATAATGTATCAACTGGAAAGATACCTTTATTCTTACAAATCCCTTATGGTGACCAAGGAAAATGCACAAAATTCCACTGATCTTCACCAAGACTACTATTATGGCAGCAATTAACGGCAGTTGGCTTCTACTCCACATAGCACAATTGTAGACACTAGCTGGGATTAGAATTAAATTTTTCAGATTTAGAGAAGAGGAAAGGCAGCAGTAGCCTCTGGCCCAAAACTGAGCATACTTCACTGCCAAAAAAGCCAATGTTTATTATAAAACCACGTAGAGAGCTTTTGGCCTTACGACAACAATTTGAACATTATGATGTAAAATTAAATTAATAGACAATAATTCAGACTAATCTGACCCTTGTCAAGATGAGGTTTCTGTTAGAACATTTACACTGTGAAAGTAACCAGTGTGTGGCAGCACCTATATAGAATAATCCATTTTATTTAATCCTGCATAAATCTAAGGCTAAGGAATAAATGTTTTTCATGATTTCTCCAGCAAATAGCTACTGCTTTTTGCCAGTTTCCTTTGCAATGAGTTCTTTATATATTTTCAATTCAATAAACATTAATGTATTTCATTTTATGTATGAGGCATTTAACTTGGCATTGAGAATATACAGATAGAAAATGAAACAGTCTCTGCCTCCAAAGATCTTCCATGGGGTTTTGGAGGAGGCTCAGGTAGCATATAGAAAAATAAGTAAATTATAAAACACATACAAAATAATACCAAGTCATTTCACGAAGGACAGTGTTAATAACCCTGAGTTTAGTAAAGGTCTTTGTATGACATGACATCTGATGAATGTCTTGAAGAAATCAAAGATTATGCAAAGCAAAGGGAAGGATTCTAAGTAAGAATTCTTTGTATAGGAAATTGCTATCATGCAGGTTTAACAAAAATGAAGGGAACCTGTTGTGATTAATAATAATAATAATAATAATAATAATAGCTAACATTTATATGGCATTTACTATATTCCAAAAACTACAGTAAACACTTTGCAATGATTATATCATTCATTCCTCACAACAAACCAGAGGGGTAGTTGCTATTGTTGTCCTCATTTTACAGATTTAGAAACTAATGCAAACAGATGCTAAATAACTTACTTAGGATTACACACTAATAAATGTGTGATGTAAAATTTGAATTCAGGTCTCCTGCACTTTAAGTCCAGTTCTTTATCCATTTTACCATCAATCTCCTAAGAAAATCACTAAAGACTTCTAAACTCCAAATTCTGTTAAGTAGTAGAGTAGAATTAGGTATTTAAAGAATAAACTTCCTGATAATTAAGAAGAATCCTTATTTTCCTTGGGCAAATCAGTGATTCTTCAGAAATTGTCACAATGAGATTAAAGATGACTACATACACATAGGAGTAGTCACTCACTGGTTTTTACTGATGTCCAAGTTTGAATGGATAATAATTTTTTTCAAAACTCTGTCTTCTCAATTATGTTTCTCTATATTTCCAACGAAACCCAAAAGCAAGAGGTAGAAAAAAGAAAATCCATTTAAAATAAATATAAAAAATAGAAAATATCTCAGAGTCTACTTGCTAAGATAAACCCAAGGGCTATATGTTCACAACTACAAAAGGCTTTTCACATAAATAAAGTAAAATCTAACCAATTGGAAAAAAATCAATTGCTCATTGGTAGGCCAAACCAACATAGCAAAAATGACAATTCTTCCTAAATGAATTTATGAATTCAGTACCATACCAAACTGCCCAAAAATTATTTCACTGAGCTAAAAAAATAATAACAAAGGGAATTAACAGGAGAAAAAATGAAATTAAGTAGCTTAACTGTTATACCTCAATCTATATTGTAAAGTAGCAATGATCTGAGCAATCTGGTACTGGCTAAGGAATAAAGTTGAGGCCAAATGGCATTCAACAAGTAATAGAAAATGATGATAGTAATATCATGTTTGACAAACCCAAAGATCCAACCTTATGGAAGAACTCACTATTTGACAAAAATTGCTGGGAAAACTAAAAAACAACATGGCAGAAATTAGGCACACAACAATATCTCATGTCATATACCAAGGTAAAATAAAAATGGATGCATTGTTTATGAACAAAGGATGATATTCTAAAAAAATAAAAAGAGCACAAACTAGTTCACCTGTTAGACCTATGGATAATGGAAGAATTTAGGTCAAAACAAGACATTGAGGACAAATAAGAAATGTAAAATAGAGAATTACATTGAATTAAAAACCTCCTGCACAAATAAAAGCAATGCAATCAAAATTAAAAGGCAAACAATAAACTAGGAAAAAGCTTTTTTGTAAGTCTCTCTGAAAAAAAGCTTCATTTCTCAGATACATAGAGAATTGAATCAAATTTTTAAGAACACAAAGCATGATAAGTGGTCAAAGGATATAAAGAGGCAATTCTCAGGTGAAGAATTAAAACCATCTTTAGTCATATGAAAAAATACTCCAAATCATTATTGATTAGAGAAATGCACATTAAAATAACTCTGTGGTACTACCTTACATCCATAAGATGGGCTAACATGACAAAAAAATGATAAATGCTGGAGGGTAGGTAGAAAAAATGAGACACTAACGCACAGTTGGTGGAGCTGTGAACTGATACAATCATTCTAGAGAGCAATCTGGAACCATGCCCAAAGGGTCATAAAACTGCATACCCTTTAATCTGCTGATGTTACTACTAGATGTATAAGAGATTAAAGATAAGGGAAAAATAATCTACCTGTATAAAGATATCTATAATAGGTCATTTTGTGGTGGTAAAGAACTAGAAACTGAAATAATATCCATCAATTAGGTAATTGCTGAACAAAGTATGGTACATGATTGTAATGGAATACAATTTTGTTGTAAGAAATTACAAACAAGACAATCACAAAAAACCTGGAAAGACTTATATGAAGTGATGCAAAGTAAATTGATCAGAACCAGGAGAATACTGTACACAGTTATGCCAATAATGTAGAATGGCCAACTGTGAATGACTTAGCCATTAACAACAAGGCGAGGATCTTGGTCAACTCCAAGAGACTCATGGCAAAAAAAAAAAAGATATCCACCATCATAGAAGGAATCAATGGAGTCTGAATGCAGATTGAAACATGCCATCCTTCAACTTATTTCCTTCATGAATGTTTCTTTAGTATAAGCAATATGCGCCTTATTTCACAATATGGCAAAGAATATGTATTATATTATAATATATAAATAAAACTCATGTCATATTATCAGCCTTCTTAAAGGGGGAGGGAGGGGAAGAATGGATGGAATGTGGATTGTAAAGTGTCAGAAAAATGAATATTAAAAATTGTATCAACATGAAATCTGGAAAAATTCAATTTTTAAAAAATCTAATTCAATTCCTTTATCTAGGATAAACTTTAAACATGTGGTATAATTGCTAGAGGTTATCTCAGGAGAATATCTTGTCCAAATATATCTGAAGTTACACTAAAAATGTAGGATTTTAGGAAGATTCATGATATCCCTGAGTAGCCTTTTTAGATTGACTTCATCTTGGAAAATTTTGTCTTAGTTGTTGTTTCGTCATTTCAGTGATATCTAACTTTTTGTGACTCCATTTGGGGTTTTCTTGGCAAGGATAATAGACTAGTTTACCATTTCCTTCTCCAGCTCATTTTACAATTGAGAAAACTGAGGCAGAGTTCAGTGCCTTGCCAAAAGTCAAAAGCTAATAAGTTTCTTAAGTCTGATTTAAACTCAAGATGATGAGTCTTCCTGACTATAGGCCTGGTGCTCTGTCCACTGAGAAAAGAGAATAACAAATAAACCAAGATCTACAAAATAGCCTTTGATGTCATGTATAGAGACCAAATGATAAACTAAATAGACAGGTTTCTGGTCAGATTCTATTAGATAACTCTTTTATTTGGTATATTTTTCTTATACCTCAAGATCATATTCCACTCAGGATTTTAATTGAAAATATTGTTTCCTTTTTCAAATTTTCTTGTACAACTTTCACCAGAACTCTCCTTTGTCTAAATCATTTTATACATTATACCTTATTTATATATACATATGCTATAATCCTCCCAACTCCTAAGCCCTGTGCTATAATTCAATAGTATGATTCAATGATAAAAATGTAAACTAGCCCAGATCCAAGTACTCATGACTTAGACAGGTGACATACCATTGAAAATCCAGTTGTTGAATTCGTATTTTGACTTTCCTCACCAAAAACTAAGTGTGGTCAATAAGGATCACAAGGAAAATTTTTATCAAGAAATCTCCATAATGGATAAGGGTTTTCAGAATTAGCAGACTCTGAGCATTCTTGCTATCTGCTGTTGAATGCCAAATAATGACATTGCACAGGAAAAATAAACAAGAAATCATCAGTAATTATATATCAGGTGAATTAAATCACAATTATTTTGTTTAGTAAAAATAATTTCTGAAAATTATGAAACGTTTTAAGTGAAAACAATAAAACCATTCCTTAAAACATTATACTAATAATTATAACAACAATAATAGCATTTATATAGTGTTTTAAAGTTTGCAAAATTCTTTCCAAATATTTCATGTGATCCTCACAACTCTAAGAGTCAGATGTTATTATTATCCCTATTAATGGATAAGAAAAGTGAGGAAGGCAGAATTTAAATAATTTGTTGAAAATCAAATTTCTGGCATGTATCTGAGACCAGGTTTGAGCTCAGATCTATATGACTTCAGGACAAGCTTTCTGTTGGCTATACCTACCTAGTTACCACTTATAGAAATATGGGACTTCTTTTTTATGCCTGTAGCAAAAATTATTTTTGTCAAGAGTATTATCTAGTGTCATCTTCCTGAATATGATTAGATAATTATTTAATCACATTTCACCTTTTTATTTCCTTTTCCATAGAAAGGAATGTTACTTTAATCTGCCCTGTCAATCTAAACATCAGAATCTAAATGAAAAGTGCAATAGATTCATTTTATTAGGATCAAGAACATTGCCTTACATGGAATAGAAGTGTTTTAGGGAAATCAATGCATTATTCACTTAACATGAAAAAAGTATACATGAATTTCAGGCAATTCAGGTTAATCTCCAGCCACCAACAAACATACAATCAATCATTTTTCTTTCAAGAAAAATATATTGGGTTCCTAGTGTGTTCAAAGGATGGTAATTAAGCCTGTGATAGATACAAAGGTGAATACCTAAGACAAAGTATTTTCCTTTTAAGTAATTACTTTGTAGTGGAAATATGACATTCTCAATCATTCTAAGACTAAACTTTAGGCTATAAGAAAGATGTAAAGAAAATCCTCTGAGAGTTAGAAGAGGTAGAGAAATTATCAAGAAGGCTTAATGGAAAAAGAGATATTTTAACCAAGTGGAGAGAAAAGAACACAATTTAACATATGAGGGAAATCCTGTCCTTTTTAAAAAAGATTTAGTTAAAATAGATTAACATGTACATTTCTTCTATTTGATATTTTCATCCATTACAAATGTACACCCATAATCTCTTCTCCTATTACCACTTGTTTCAAATTTTAAATACCTTGTATAGATTGTTTAGCTCCTCCAGCTCCAAATTAAAAGACTTTTGATGCCTTAATCTTCTCCCATGTACTGTGATTCAGTGGCAATGGCATTTTCCCCATTTTTTACATAAGACATTCCATCTCCAAACTTGACATTTTTAATGGTTGTCCTTCATGCTTGGAATATTACCATTCCTTATCCCTGTCTCTTGGTTTCCCTGGAAATCACAGCTAAAATCCATCTTTTTATAGGAAGCCTTTTTTTTATTTAAAAAAAAAAATCTCATTCATTTCACTGAATATTTCCCAATAATGTTTTTTTTAAATTTGAGTTTCAAATTATCTCCCTTTCTACCACTCCAAGCCCTCCTTGAGAAGGCAATTTGATACTGATTAAACATGTGAAGTCATGCAAAACAAATTTTCATATAAACCATATTGCAAAAGAAGACAGAAAAAACCCACAAAAATAAAAACAGAAAAATAGAAATATGCTTCACTCTGCATCCAGAGTTCATTAATTCTCTCTCTGGGGATGGACAGTGTTTTAATACTTGTGTACTTTGGAATTTTCTTAAATCATTGTGATCAGAACAACTAAGTCTCTTACATTTGATCATCCTTACAATATTCTTGTTACTGTGTGCAATGTTCTCCTGGTTCTGCTCATTTCACATTCTATGAATTCATCTAAGTCTTCCCAGCCTTTTCTGAAATTATCCTATTAATTGTTTCTTTTTCTAAAACCCTTGCCTTCTGTCTTATAATCAATTCTAAGTAGAGTTCATGTAGCAGAAGAGAGATAAGGACTAGGCAGCTAGGGTTAAGTGACTTTCCCAGAGTCATATAACCAGGAAGTGCCTAGAGCCAGATTTGAACCCATAACCTCCCATCTCAGGCCTGGCTCCCTGACCACTGGGTAACATAGGTGTCCTTTACCCATCATTTCTTATAGAAAAATAGCATTCCATCACATACATATATTGCAACTTGTTCAGTCATTTCCTAATTGATAGGTATTCTCTTGATTTACATTTCTTTAAGGAAGCCTTTTTGATTTCCTTTTAATTCCAAAGTATTCCCTGTGCTGATAATTTGCACTATATTGTCCAATGCATTCTGCATATAGTTTTGCTTATACATATTACATATCTTGTTTCTCCTGTTAGAATGAGTTCCTTTAGAACAGCACTTATCTTTTGCCTTTTTTGCCTACCTTGTGCTTAGCACAATGGCTGGTACATCATAGGAATTTAATAGAAATTTACAGATTTATTGACTGCATTGATATAAGAAGTTTCCTGATCTGGGAGTTTTAAATACCAATGATATCACGTGCAGAGTCCATAATAATATTTTTATACTCAAGATTTTTAGACTTGCTTTTGGATAAAGAATTAAGTAATAGGTTAAGTTTACTCAGAAATCCTTGGTGGTATATATTAAATGCCAATTATGACTAACAAATTAAATTTCATAAATTTGCACGCAAGATTTGCTTTTGATCTGTTTCATGGATCATGGCCATGGAATGACTACAGCATTCATTTCATTGTAGTCAACTTTTTGGGATGACTCACAGTTATCATTCCAAGAACAAAGGGCATATTTTTTAATGTCTTAAATATTTTTAAAGCATTGATTTTTTTCTAGCACAGAAATCCTTTGATGAGGTTATTAGTCAATGTTACACTCTTGAATCCAAGAATTATTTTCTAATTCTTCATCAGTCTTTTTTCATTGAGATTACAAAAACTAATTTTTCTAAAATTTTTCAAATTAGCTCATTAGTACTACTAATCCCTGATCATGAAAAACTTCATGTTCATTTCCTTCTTTTTACTTTTAAAAGAATTATTAAGTACTAAAGACATCTTCAAGTGACTGTATTGAACAGTTTTATGATGTTTGTTTTTAATGAAACTGGTCTTAGATAATTAAAGTATTTCCATTAACAGGAAATGGAACTAAGAAAGTCATGATATATATTACATTATAATTATCATTGGATTATTATTGGAGTAAAACTATGTAGTTTTCTTCTCTTTCTGAAATAATTCAAACCTCACCATCCCATATGTTCAGACTGATAATCAAGGTGTTTTAGGAATATTAATTAGTCTCTCATTTGTCAAAATCCATTTTTTGTTCAAGGTTATTCTACACATAAATATATATAAACATATATCTATCTATATCTATCTATATCTATCTATCTATCTATCTATCTATCTATATATATATATATATATATATATATATAATTAAAGACCATGATGTACATATATATTTGCTGAATTTTTCATCATAGTCTTTAATGGTGGATCATCAGTACTTCAAGGATCTGGTTCTGGGGACCCTCTTTCCTCAAACCTTTAAGATCATAATAATGTTTCAAATTAGCAAAGGATTTTTCAGCATGAGGTTTAATCTGGGGATGAGGTTGTCAGGACTTAATTAGGTTCTTCCCTTAGACAATAGAAGCTCTGGGCTAGCTTTCACAGTATTTCCATTTTGGTAAGTCTACCAGTGCATGTGTTCCGCAAGTCCAAACTTTAAGAATCCAATGTATTATCTACCTACAATGAACCAACCAGGTGGAAAATTCAACTATATCATTGACCACCCACAGTTGTTGTTAGCATCAAATAAGATGATATTTGCAATGTGCTTTGCACAAATTTTATGGCTACGCCTCACTGCATCACATACAAAACATAATAGAATATGAAAAATAACTATTTTATTTTTGCTATTATTATTATAATACTTCAGCAGACATAAGTTTTATCTACTCAATACTCTTTTGTTGATGTTTATGGCATCAATAAACAAATATTTTAATTAAACAAATGAACAAAAAAGCCTTTAAAATGTATTTTCCTCAAGGAAGAAGTATCATAAGAATACATTTTCCTGCATGGGCCATTACCAGAGTAGGTGGCACAGTCATCGAATATTTTCCCAAAGTTTTCTGCCTTTTGGAATCCATTATCTCATCCATTATGTGATCCATTATCAGATGTTTATGGATATGCTAGTAACTTTGTCTACAAGTCCAAGTATGTCTTTCACATGCTTTTGACTAAAGATGACCAACATGAGGTTATTCACTCAGTGTGTGGGTTGCAATATGCTTGCAATCTAAAAAACTTTCTTCAATCCATGTGTTGGCCTTTCTGCAGAAGAAAGAAAAATGTACCCATTGTGCCAAAGTACTGACAAATCTATGCTAGCAAAGTGAGTGTTGAAGCTTCACTTGTGAAGGCTTTCCAGTGCTATGAAATAATTATATAGAGGGCTAGAAAAATGGCTGTTGATCTGTTGTTTTACTCCTACAGAAAGCCCGTGTCAAAAAGCATCAGCTGGAGCCTGCATCATTCAGCAAATTCAGTTTAGGATACTGTATGTTCAAAAGGACATTTTGGTGATGAAATTTTTAAAAAAGATAATGATTTTATTCTTTAATGCTACACACAAACAAACACAAAATGTGATTTCCTTCATTTGAAGATTTACTTCACTAATATAGAATTCCATCTCTCACACAGTAGAGAAACTGAAATCATCATCCCCAAATAGCAAAACTTATGTTTTATTCCTCTTTAGGTCCAGCTCTTGCTTCTCCAGACTCATTTCTGCACCATATTTCAACAACCTTCTCTTATTAAAAATTACCTTTGTCACCATGATGACATGAATAGGCTTTTCCTCTTGCAAGATTTCTCCATCCTTTAAGTTGACTCTTCCTTGAATATGGCTCTGCCTCTCCATCTTCTTTCTCTGTTAGGTTATTTCTTCCTCATATCTCCATAGTAAGGAAGGGCACACAGGTAAGACATGCACATTTTCATTATGCTCAGCTTTGCCCCTGATTCTCTACAATTTTCTTAATTATGCTCCAGCTCAGAAATTTTCCCTTCTCTCTATTCTTCCTCAAATATTCAGCTGTCATTTATGGACTATCTTTTTCCTTCTATTTTTATCAGCCTGTTAGCATAGTACCTGAAATAAACAATAAATGATTTTTGATTTGAGTATTCTGATGAAGCTCCTGAAGACTAATTAAGGTAAAAGTAAAAGTATACATATATATATATAT